>NW_024342470.1:4672612-4826432 GCF_902729225.1 Pteropus medius
TAAATAAATGGAAGCTGGAGCATATAAGCCTGGGAAAATGGCCCCCTCGAACTCAGAGACATTTCCCCATTTTCTCAAATTAGGAGTATACTGGGAGAACTCTGGGCTCCTGGCCCACAGGATCGCTGAGGAAGCTTTGTCTTGACTTCTCTGGCTGGGACATATTTTCCTCCCTCTCAACTATCTCAGTCTTCTGAGTATCTTTGTAGACTTGGGATTTCTGGTGACTGAAGGTTCTGTACTTCCTGGTGTGACCAACAGCTGTGCCGCATCTCCCTGGGCCTGATAGTGTCACCAGCAGTGGGTTAATTCTCAGTGCTACATCCTTCATGCTGATGAGATTGGTTGATAATGTCACTGCGATGTTGTGATTTATAAGAAAAATATATATTAGTTACTCAAGATGACCAAAATATATTTCTCATATATATTTGGTCATCTTCCACAGTTTCTGACTCACATCTCTCACGATTCTTGAAACTTCATAAGTGATGAGAATGACAAAGGTGTCTTTCTTTAATGAGGTGACTCTTGAACCCCACCTAAGTAAGGATGGGGACTAGTTGGCAGGGGAACCAATCATATGATGAAAAAGTTGGAACTTTGAGTTTTACCTCCTGACTTCCGAGGAGGGGAGAGAGCCTGGGGGTTGAACCAATGGCCAATGATTTATTATTCATGCTTTTGTAATGAAGCCTTTATAATAACCCAAGAGGATGAGGTTTGGAGAGCTTCTGGACTGGCGAACATGTGGTAATTTGGAGAGAATGATGTTCTTGGAGAGGGCGTGGAAGCTCTATTCCCTTTCCTCATACCTTGCCCTTTGCATCTTCCTCATCTGGCTATTCCTGAGTTATAGCCTTTGTAATAAGCCAAAAGCTAATAAGATGTTTCTCTGAGTTCTGGGAGCCACTCTAGCAAATTAATCGAATTCAAGGAGGGGGTTGTGGGAACCTTCTGATTTATAGCCAGTCAATCAGAAGTACAGGTATAGTCTGGGCTTGTTATCTGAATTGGCATCCTGAGTAGGCGAGGTCTCTGGAACCTCCAATCTGTAGCTAGTAGGTCAGAAGCATAGGTGTAACAACCTGGGCTTGCAATTAGCATTTGAAGAGGGTTAGAGACAGTTTCTGTGGGACTGAATCTGTGGAATCTGACACTGTTAGATGTTAAAATTGAGTTGAATTTTTGGACACCTTGCTGTTGTCCAAGAATTGCTTGTTGTCCCCTCCACACATTGGAATTTGGATTCAGGAACCCATTTAGTCACCATGGGGAATCCTCATGAAGTTCTTACTATAGCTTTTGGCCTTAGAGGTCACAGATGGTTCTGTGCCTCTGAAGAAGCTACTCCCTGGCCCTGAGATAAGTTCTTTGGGCTACTGGTTCTTCCTCATCGGGTGCCTGCCTGAAGTTAGTACTTCTTTCCCTAGACTGGTGATATGGGTGCTTTAAACACAGCTTATGAGGCTGGGAGTCATTCGTACAGAGGTGGCCAGAGGCTACTTAAACAGTTCATGGTTGATAGAGAACTTTATAAAAATAAGCCTCTTAGCATCCTCCTCTTCTTACCAAAAGCACACCGGGCTAGCCTCTCTCTTATATCCTTTATAGGGTTTGGGTGGGGTTGACCTCACTCACAACTACAGAGGTGAACCACGATTGACATAAGCCAAACAGCTTATGTCAGTAGCGGTTGGTTACCCAGTTAGAGCTAGTGAAGTAGATGTCTTTTTTTTTTTTTTTCTGAGCTTCTGGAAAAGAAAATCTTCCTTTCACTGAAGCTTTGGATGAGCATATCGCATTCTACGGATGGTGTGGTGAGAGAACGTGAGGTCCGTAACTATGGTAGCAGTTTTCTTTCACAAAGCACTCACATCTGTATAAGACTGGTCACTTGTTGTAACCAGTACCTAACCTAGTAGATTTGTGATGATGTGATCTGAGCTGCTAGAATAAGATTTCTTGGTTAAATGAGCTGCTAAGCTCCTTTCTTCTGTCCTTTGCTTAAAAGCTAATTTTAAAAATGTTTTTCCATAATTTTTATTGTATCTTTCCATGAGTACATTTGTGCATATTTAATATAAAATTGAGTCAGAATTCTGTTAAAACAACTTATTTTCACCTTTTAATATTATTTTATTAATTTTATATTTTAACTTTTTATTAAAACAATTTTAATACAGAAAGAATAATACAATGAACACCCAAATTCCCTGTACCTAGATTTAATAATTACTAAAATTTTGTCATATTTGCTTCTTCTATATACAAGGCATTTAATATACTCTGGTTTCTTTTAAGATTGCATAAATCTTTTGCCTTTTGCTATATACAGAGCATTTAAAAGTGCTTAAAAGCCAACTTTAATTGTTTCTTAGAACATAGTAACCTTCCTGTTGAGAATTTGTTGAAGAACTTTTAACAAGCTCTTTCCAAGTCTGTATCATGGCTGGCTATCAGCATCCATGGGGCCATGGATCCTCCCTTCTTTTAGCTGTGTCAGGTGGATCCAGAGCATGGCTCCCACCTTCTGTCAAGGTAGGGGCTGGGGCCAGAGAAGAGTGTCTGTGATCCCTGCAGAAAGGCAGCCTGAAATGGGAACCAGAGAGAAACAGTAAGTTGGAAAAAATCATCAGGAGGTCTTAGACAGGTAGTAGGGAGCAGCCTTACTAACAGTTGTAATGCATTAGAGATTCCAGGATAGATATATGTCATTATAAATTTGTCTAAACTTATAAGCCATGCGACACCAAGAATGAGCCCTAATGCAAACTGTGGACTTTGGATAATAATGATGTGCCGATGTAGGTTCATCATTTGTAGAAAATGTGCCACTCTGGTTGGGGTTGGGGGCGGGGGTGTGGATAATGGGAGAAGCTGTGCATGCATGGGGCAGGGGCTACATGGGAGATCTCTGTGCCTTCTGCTCAATATTGCCGTGAACTTAAAATTTCTCTAAAAACTAAAGTATTTTTTTAAAGGTTCCAGGATGGAGATATAAGTCCTCAGTTGTCATAGACTGACAGGTATGTGGGAAAGGGTGGGGATGGGGAGGAGGTTCAAGTTCTATCATGTTGGGGAGTCTAGGGTGTTATAGATGTCATTTCCCCAAAGTGGTCTCTACTTATTTTGCTTTGTGAAGCTCTTGTTTCTATACTGAGAAGAGCCCCTCAAAGCCACTGTGTTGTTTGGTTGTTGATACTGACACACAGCTATGATTGGATAGATCGTCTCACACACAACAGTTATACACTAGCCAGAGCTGATCACAGGGCTGGGCCCATGCTCAGAAGTACTGTCTTTATGATGCGCATGGGCTTTGGAGCTTGTGGCTTTGGGCTTGTGGTTGTGGACTGAGAAAATTGCTTCCTGGGTTTGCAGGGAAGGTAGGGAAATGACCCTCTTGCCACCACTTATTTATTCACTGATGGTTTCCTGGCATGGGCACTTGGGGATGGATGTGAGTGACAGGCAAGACTTCAGGAGTTTACAGAGATGGTTAGATAGGCAAAGTTGAAGAGTACATCCTGGAACACAGGTCTAATCCCTACCGCAGATTCTGTGATTAATAGAATCCCAAAAAGGTGGCAGTTAAAACTGCACTTAACTATTTGTCAGTCGCTGGGAAGGTGGGAATGATGAAGATTTTGTCTCTAGCCTGTAGGTACTCTCAGCTTCATATGGACAACAGATCTGTAATAAATGTGATAAGCAACAATAGATGGACAGATTCACATTAGCACAAGTTTTTAAACAAAAAGTTTTAAACAGAATTCTGAATTATTGTTGGTACCCAGTCTTTTTTTTTTTTTTTAAATATCGTGTCTAATATGAAACATAAATCTTTATCAAGAGAAAGATTAATTTTGGAGATGCCGGAAGCCCAGTTTTTCTTGAATTCCTCTTGGTAAGCATGAATCTTCAATTCAGAACTGGAGACAATCAGCCATGCATCTTCTCTGAATCCCTCCCTTTGGGTAGGTGGTAGCTGAGCACTTTTCTGGGTTCAAGAATACTTTCTGGGTTTAGGAACACAGAGCCAGAGAATCAGCCTCAATAGGCTTCAGAGAAGGGCATCTCTGTATCCCGTGAGATTATGAACAAAGCAATACTGAGATAGAATGATACCTTTTTGAAGGCACCTGGCCGGTCTGGGAAGAAAGGGCTAATGTGAGAGCAGGTATCTGGGATAAAGGAAAGAGTTAGTGACCATGATGCTCTAAACCAAGACTCAGAACACATGGTCTTTCTGAGCCAGCCAAGTATGTATGGAATCGCTGGTGTAGAATGTGAATGCTCCTCCTGAACGTGTATCAATGGGTATTGTTGTACAGACATGGCCTGGGGTTGGAGGGGGCAGCTAAGCCAGACAGCTAGGGTCAGCCTGGAGCTGGAAGGGAGGAATTCAGTCCTGGAGAGGGTGTTCACCAGGGAGACAAACTGGGGGCTCCCTGGGAGTCTTGGCAGCAGCTTCTACCACTTTGGATGCTTAAGAGATGGAAGGATGCCAGGGGAGGAGGCTGTTGGGAGTTTCTTTTTCCCTATGAAATTATAGAAATGCTACCTTTCAATCAACTGTTGAGGAAACTGCCTTTAAGAGCTTCAAGTGAGTCAGATTAGGGGATAAGAGGAAAGGAAGGGTTGCTGAGGTGAAGCGAGCACCATGGGTCACCTTCTGCCTTTCCAGCAGCCCATCTGGACTGTGCATGCCAAGTTGCGGTCTGAGAAAATAATATTTCCTATATTCTGTGTGTCCGTGTGTGCGTGTGTGTGTGCGCGCATGCGCGTGCGTGCGCATGTGTGCGCACTTTCCATTCTTTACAGCGGTGCTTTCGATAAGCAGTATAAAGGTAAAGCCAAGAATTATGCTTTTCATTTTTGGAAATGAAACATGAGGAACCTAGAGGACTCTCTGGGAGATAAGAGCTGTGTGACTTTGTATGAACTACTTAACTTCTCTGAGCTCGGTCTGCACCTCCTTTGCAAGCCTGTGTAAGGACTAGATAAGGTGACGTGCAGTCCTTTCTTCAGGGAGGGTGGTGGACCTGTCAGACAGAGCACCGAGCAGCAAGTTTGCCTGTATCTCCACATTTTGTTTGGCTTTAGCTGGGGTGCTACTGTCCTCTCCAGCTGCAGGAGGTGTCTTGAGTCACTGCCCATGGTAAAGGAGAGAAGGTGGGGTCCACCTTGAGTCTGGCTCTCTTGGATGAGGTTAGGAGGTGCTGACCACAGGTCTGAGGCCCTGAAGAAGTGCCACAAGGACAGTGTTTCTTTCCTGTTGGCACTGCATTCAGTTCCCAACAGTTTGACATAAATAAACTGTTCTGGTAGCTGTTTCTTATTCCACTTTGCCTCCTGTGTGCTGCCCACCACCCTCGCTGGTCACTGGGGCTGACATGTGGGGAGGAGTGGAAAGCAGCCTCGCCGACAGTGTGTGTCATTGTTTGCTCTCTGTGGAGGGCGGGTGTCCGTCAGAGGCTGGAGTCTGTACTCCGGTTGTCGAGGCCTGTGTTGAGGCTGCAGGGGGACCTGGGCGCCCTGGGAACGCGCACGAGCTTCTGTCTTCAGAGGCTGGTATCCCAGGCCACTGGTCCTGTGTTTGAGTGCTGCTTCTGCTCTTGAAGAGAGTGTTCGTTCCCCTCTGAAACAGATATGTAGCCGTGGATGCCTCAGAGAGTTGTAAGAACCAAAATAAGAGTTTGTGAGAGCAACTCTGCCCAGCACTGGCCAACAAGAGATTCCGTTGAGATCCTTC
The DNA here is from genome assembly GCF_902729225.1 of Pteropus medius. Classification (NCBI taxonomy): domain Eukaryota; kingdom Metazoa; phylum Chordata; class Mammalia; order Chiroptera; family Pteropodidae; genus Pteropus; species Pteropus medius. The sequence continues at coordinate 4,678,371 of NW_024342470.1, forward strand.
ACACACACACACTCCAATCCCTTGAGCCCCTGCTGGCCTGGCTAGAGAGCTGCATGAAAGGGAGACCTCTGGCTGGGACTCCTGAGGGGCTTGTCCTAGTCAAGAATGCCAGGGCCCTGCCAGTGGAGGGGAAGCTTGGATCAGAAGTGATTCGGCAGTCAAATAAAGGAAGAATGCGTGTGAGACTCTTTGTACATGTCCTTTCATCTCATCCCCCACCAGCAGGAAGGGTGTGGAGTTTTAGGCAGGTTAGGAAATTTGTCACCCAGTAAGAGAGCCAGGAACTGTGGTCCCAAGTTCAGCCACCTTCTGATTGTCCCAAAGCACTGTCTGAGTGTGTCTGCCCACCCACCCATTTGTGAACGCTCCCTCCACATGGGCAAGGCACATGCTTTTTCTTTTCATTTCTCTCAGGAACAGGCACCCAGTGCAGAAGTGGGCCCCGTAATGGCTGCTGACAAAGTGCTTAATGGAGATGTTACTGCTGATAAACCACAGTTGAAAAGGGAAAGAGGCAAGCAAGCTGGCTAACATCAAAGCTAGTTTTGTTTTTAGATAAGAATAGGTTTTACTCTGTGGGCTCCAGATCCCCTATTCCCAAATCTCAGACAGGGTTAGTTTTAAAATAGAAGCTCTCTCTTTTCCTCTCTCCCCCTCTCCCAGTGAGTTAGCGGACAGGCCTGCTGGGGTCAGGAAGTCTTCCTTCTTCCTTCCTTCCCAGATAGCCAGGCCACTGCCCTCATTTGCAGTGGAGAACCTCAGGGAAGAGGGAGGGCTCCCAGTTGCCTCAGGAGTAAACATGCTGTCCCCACCTCAACGGTTTCCATTGGTTTTCTTCAAAATTTTTCATTCCTACTTGAACACACCATTTGAAATCATTCAGAAAATATGGGTATTAATTAGAAAAATCTGGAGAAAGAGAAGAGAGCCCAGAAATGTAATGGACTCAAGCTACAAAAATGTAAAACATACTTGTGATGCTGTGTGTGCATTGACCTTCCTCCTTAATTAAAACTTAGCATGGATGTGATGTCATGCCCCTGGTAACAGGTGTGTTCCAGGTGAAAATTTCAGCTAAATGTAACTAAGTAATAATTCATCTTAATGATTGGGTGATGACTGAACTAAATTGTAATCTAGGCAGAAGCATAGATTTTTGACAGTTTTAGAGAGTGCTTGTGGTGTGCAAGTGTGTGAGCGCTTTATGTGTTCTTTGGGACGTGGGTGGAGCCAAAGGAGAAGTGTATGCTTTCGGCATCGGGCCACATAAGAGCAGGTGCTGGCCACACCGACACATAGAAGTGGTTGCTTGCCCGAAAGGTTGGTGAACTCTTTTCTGTTATTTCACTGGCTCAGGGGAAAGAAGGAAGGCAGCAAATTAGGATTATAAACATGAAATAAACCTAATCCTTTTAAATTACTTTATGCAGCACTTCAGTTTTGATTTGGCCCTCACTGAAGTCCTTATAGCTTTTCAGAAGATGGAAGCTTCTTAGGAGCCCAGACAGGGTAGGGTTTCTGTTGAGGCTGAGCAAGCTGGTGACCACCCTGTGCTCTCTTTGCTGGGAGCCACCGATGGGCTGGAACCAAATGTTTCATGAGGCCTCTATCCACTTTTGCACGAGGCCTTGGGTGGTTTTCTTATCAACCCAATACCATTGTACCCATGTCCCACCTGGGGCTGGACAGAAGTCAGACAGCCCACCTTGCCATCACCCTCTCTCATTCTAGTGCCTGTGTGACCACATTCCCATGTGGCCCTCTGGAAAGCCCTCATAGGATTTTGGAAAGCATTCTGGCAGTGATTGCCTTACATGTGGTTCAGTTTTTAGGACACTTAAGCCAAGATTGTCAGTCATTTGTCTCTGGGAGCTTCTTTTCTTCTGTATGTCTATTTTCCAGGGAGTTTCAGGATTGGTTCAACAGTATAACTCACCTCGCCCTTTTTTGGGTATTCCTATTGGCTTACAAGCCCCAAAGTCATGAAAAGCATTTGCGGGTTTTTAGGGGCATTTCCGCATTGAGCTTCTAATCTCAGAGATCAGAAAGGTGGCCCTTTGGGTGACCTTTTTTGTCCTGGTGAAGCTGTTGATCAGTGCAAGAAAGGATAAATTTAATTTGTACACACGAGCCAGTTGCAGGACTCCCAGAGTAAGAGGGAGAATTTACACGCGGTGGCTATTCATTTCCACATCATTTGTGCAAATCTCTGTTGCCAGGGAAAGGGATATGAAGGTGAATAAGACCTGGTTCTTGCTCTTGAGATGTTCATGGATTAGTGGAGGAGACAAAGTTGGGCACAGGTCACTACAGTGTTATAATGTGAAGATAGAGAACTGAGAACTAACTGCTGGGCCCCTCCTTAATTCAAGATGCCCCCTCTGGGCAGCACGGCTGGAGGCCTGCTGGCTTGGAATACGTTTTTTCCCATATCTGACTGAGGGTTCCCATCTTTGGTGGAGCAGCCTATGTGAAGTTTATGCACACCACACAGCTAAAGAGAAAAGTCTCTTGTCTTCACTAGATGCCAGCGATCAGCAGAACCTTACACTAGCTACTCCGTGGGCTCATACAAGCCTGGAGATTCTTGTTCTTTCAGCCCAACTACTAATATTCTTTAAATAAAAAGTATTTCAGAGCAGGGATAGTTTTAAATAATTTTTCTATCATCTAGAAATTAGCAAATTTTGCTTTCGAAGGAACTGGGGATAAACATATGGCGGTCAGGCAGAAGGGGTATAAATTATCAGCATTTGGGGTTATTCTATTTTCATATACAGACAGAGACTGCCATGGACATAATTTCCAACTTGTTGATATGTTGTACCCTATTTTAAGAAATTTGTCAGATTTAAACATTTTTCTTCTTTTGTGAATAGTTTATTTACTCCATCTATTACATTTAATGTATTCTGTGCGTGTGTCGGCCTCTTCAAAACTGTCGACTTCATCATCTATGTGCTGTCTAGAAATGAGATCTTGATGCCCCCCAAATGAATTATGAAAAGCTTTTCATAGTAATATAATTGATCCACTGTTGGCCACACTTATAAAAAAAATCAATGTAACGTGTTAATATTTCATGAGTGCCCACGTTGCCAGCTCTTTGCAATGGGACCAAACCATAAAGAATGAGAATTGTTTCACAATAGCCCAGCACATGGACAGAGTGCCAGGAAAGAGTTCGGGTCGACTTGAAAGTTTGCAGTGCAACAGGGCCATTGAAAAACAATCCTCTGACTCATGTCAGATTGTTATAATTATTTAATGTCCACAATACAGCCTTGTCCCCATGGATTTATACTGGAGAGGTTTCTTACCCACACATTGTGGTTATTAGCTGGAAAGAAAGCGGCGTTTGTTTATAGTGACATGGGGTATATCTGTATGGCAAAGAAAACACTGAAGATTCTGTCTTCTTATGAAGGAGGCAGGAATTTGGCAGACAACCTGTAGGAAATTGGGAGACATGTTCTCATTACTTTTCATATATGTGGGTGGTTGCACCTAATAACCATTAAACACCTTTGATTTTTAACCTTTGTCCTAAACTCTTTGAGAGAATGAAATTACATGCTTACTTTTTATCCATATGGTATCATACAGCTGATGTGCTCCAAAATGTATCTACACTTATAATCATTCTGCCTCCATTAACTCTGGGGTCACAAACACGGTCTCTGGAACCACTGTTAGCATTTGTATAAAGAGTAGATGCATTTGGAACAGCTCTCACATGGCCAGATCTCATTAAGCTCTTTCTAAGGACATGGAACTTTTCTTTTTTTTTTTTTCCAGTATCAAAAAATAAAAGTTGAGGAAGTAGCACTTTGGGCCCTCTCTGGGGACATGTCTGATTTGGAGATCAGTGGTGGTGCTAATGACCCAGAGTCAAGGCATCCAGCTCTTTGAGAGATGAAAGCCCTTTGAGTCTGGGAGGGTCAGTCAAGTCCAGCTCCTCAGAACTGCCCTTCTGTCTGTGCCTTTTTTGGCCCTCCCCTCTTTCCTCACATGGAACTCTCGTATTGCCTTTGCTGTCAGAGTTTCAATATCAATGGGTTTCTCAAGCTTAGAAGGCAACAGGGAGACATTGAACCAGAGCAGTGTGAAATTGTCCCGAGGCACTCACAAGCTGGGGTGTGCAGATGCAATTTATAATTGCACCGGAAATACTTGTAACCTTTATCACACTTAGTGGTGGAAATGAAAAAATCTATGTGAGTCAGCTTAGGACTGACTTGGGACCCATATGAAGCGACTGAATCTTTGGTTTTGTAAGAGAACTACAGATAGGAAGCAGATGTAGAAAATAGACTGGAAGTTAAGTGTAAATATATTTTGACCCCCAAATTAGCAGTTATGATATGTTCAAGGTTTTTTATGCTGTTCCTGGTTCAACAGGATGTCTTGGAGAGTTATAGGAATTTGGAGCATTTTTGATGGTTTATAGAGACCAGAGAACCTTAAATTTTAGAATTAGGATTGTCCTGGAAAATTTGAATGTACGTTGACTGAAATACAAACAGTGGGGTATTGAGAGTGATGCAGATGATGAGCCAGTTAAGAGAAAGGTTTACATTTCAGCATCTTCCCAACTTTGTACTAGTGATGGAGGCTGCATGGTTGCATTGTTATCACTGGTGGGAAACCCTGAGGTGCTTGTGTAGAAGGGATTACTGTCTTAATTTAAAGCAAAGAAGAGCCATCTATATGAGTATTCACTTTATAATCCTTTATTTAAACAGTATGTTTATGTCTTACGTACTCTTATATGTGTATGTTATATTTCACAAGAAAAGAAAATGTTTAAGAAACAATTTTATTTTGTTATATATTGGCCCAGTTTTAAACCATTTGAAACGGTGGATTGAAAACATGTTGTTATTGTTTCACAGACAACTAAATGGCTTTTTGATTTTCATATGATAAACATGCAACCAAAACTTTGTTTTCTTAACCTGGTGGCGAGCTCCTCGAGGGCAGGGACAGTTTCTCATACTTCCTGGGGTTGGAGGTGGAGGAATTAAGTGAGCAAAGTAGTGGCCAGGCAGGCAAGGGATTTAGTGTTTGGAGCCCAGGGCCTGTGCAGGGAGGGGAGAAGGTAGAAAGTGAAGGGGGTGGAGTGCGAGGTTTTGGAGGGCACCGTGTGCCATGCCATGGAGTATAAACTCCTCCATCATTGCAGAGCCAGATGGCAGACGTTTTAAGTGGGGAAACATGTTGGTGTGACATGATCTGGTTTGAATGAAATATGCTCAGGGCTCTTGCCCTACAGTAATTTTCTGCAACCTATAAGACACTGCTGTTCTGGGGATGGAGAGTGGCTTGATCGTTATGGCAGCGTCATGGCCGTGTAGCGTAAGAGCGCCCCTGCCCCCATCCACCCACAGGCCATCGAAAGTCGTCATCTCTAACAGCACTTTGTCTCCTGAGAAGAAAGGCACAGTTGTTTTTCCTTTCTTCCTCTCTTTCCTCTTGCCCCCAAAGCGTTCTCCTTCTCATCCAAACCATGATCTCAGACCTTGGTAGTTACGAGTCAGACATGTCATGGAGCTTCTTTGAGATCAGTTGTCTACAGTGGCGATGCAATCAAAACACCCTAAAAGAAGGCTTTGGAGCAGAAATTTGCCAGGGTCATGAGACATGCTTGGGTTGAGAGAGGAAATGTGATTACATAAAAAAGTAGAATACAAAGTAATGCCTATTCCATGATTATGGCTACTGTTCCAGGGGGCAAGGACCAGAAGGGAACCCAGACAAATGAAAACCTTTGAGTTGGAAGGGCTGTGAAGGGTGAGTGCTGGGTTTCCCAAAGTAAAATAAGTCCATTATGATAATGATTTTATTGGGCCAGTGATGTACATTAATTTTAAGAAATCAAATGCAAATAATTATAAGAGAGCAAGAGTGAGTCTGAAAACCAAACTTGGGAACCTAGTAAGGTATATCGCACATCAGTCTCTCCCAGGCTAGTAGCAGAAATGGCTTGGAGGCAAGGGAAGTGTTCACAGTCGTTTGGGGGCTCTATACCTCTCTGAGCGCTTTGTTTATTCTTTGCCTTGGCCTCTCCACTACCCCGTCTGCCCTTAAAGTTGGGAAAGTCAACTCCTATTACTGTCCAGGGCTTCTGGAAGCAGAGAGTGTTTCTCTAATTTGTCTACTTCTTCGTTGCTCTCCAAAGCCAGATTCTGTGTGGGATGACTTTCTTCAAGGCCCTGGTGTGATGAGCCATTGAGTAGAAGTGTGTGAAACAACTCTTTGTGTTTTAGTGACATGTTGGTGCTTTCAGAGCAGTGATTTGCCATTCTTTATGTGAAAACAAGAAGTCCAGGCTTTTGAGCTCCAGCCCCAGTTTCATTATTTTCTTGCCCTGTGATCCTGATCTAGTCCTGAAACGTTTCTGAGCCTTAATGTTAACAAAGGAAGAAAGTAAAGAAAGAAGGAAAGGAGGGAGGGAGGGAAAGATGAACTGGATCCCATGAAAGGATACATGTTGCAAGCTTTTAGAAATTGTTAAAGCTGTACCTACCTGTGAGAGGATATTTCTGTTCATAATTGCATCACATAATGAGACAGAGGAAAGTGAACCTCTGTCAGAGTTTAGTTTAATTTCTTCAGTAAAATGGGGACATTCATTGGGCATTTCCTCAGCGTGCAAATGGAAATTTAGAACCTCATCTACATGGATCTGGGGTAGTTAAATTGTCTTTGAGATAGAAGGCTGCCTTCTCTCTTGCTAGGAATCTAAAGAATACTGGTAGTACTGGATTTAGAACAGTCACGGGAGTCCTACAATACGGTGACCTCTAAATGGATGTGCAGGTCACATCTCATTTCATTTGTTAGCTTCTCTCTTTGGATTCCATTTGGCCATGTATGTTGGAACTGTAATTATGAGTGCATTATTTGTCTGTAGTGTGTTAGACCTGAAGTTAGTAAATAGTGTGGGAATCCTAGCAGGTGAGCTAGGGAGCATGGATACTGTAAATCTCTAATCAGGACTGAGTTAGACTCACATAACAGGACATCCTTGTTTCACGTGGGAATGGAGGTAGCACTGTGCCAGAGAGACCAATGAGGATGCAGAGCCCTGCCTTCGGATCTGCCACGCGCTGGTTGTGTGATGCCCACTTTGTTAGCTTACCTCATTGCAGCTCAGGTTTTTCATCCAATAAGTGTAATTAGAAAATAGGATCAAAAGAAACAAGGTAAATTGTTCACAGTGACTCCTATGGTAGGGAAAATACGTTTAGGCATACAATTTTTAATGTTTTCATATGTGTGCTGTCTTAGTCTATTTGGGCTGCTATAACAAAATACCATAGACTAGGTGGCTTATGTACAGCAGAAATTTATTTCTCACAGTTATGGATGTTAGAAGTCCAAGATCAAGACTTTGGCAGATTTGGTATGTGGTGAGGAGGTCCAACTTCCTGCTTCATAGATGGCTGTCTTCTCTCTCTTTGTCCTCACATGCCATAAAGGGAGCACTCTGTTCTCCTCAGCTCCATATAAGGGCACTATTCTCATACATGAGGGCTCCACTCTCATGACTTAATCACCTCTCATTGGCCCCACCTCCAAATACCTTTATGCTGGGGATAAGGGTTCAACATACGAATTGGAGGAGGAACACAGACATTTAGTTGTAGTAGGTACATTGAGGAAACAATATACATAAATTCTGTCATCATAATAGCACTTTTATAACTTTTACTTTACATAGATGAATTTGTTTTGATCTTCACAATTACCTTGTGGGATAGGTACTATCATGTTCCTGTTTAATAGTTGGGGAAACAGAGGGACATGAAGGTCAAGTCCCAAAGCTGGTCAGTGGAAAAGCTGGGATTTGATCCCAAACGATCTGGCTCCAGAGACCTTCCTTTTAACCCTATGACAGTCTGTTCCAAGGTAATAAGCCCTAGATATGCTGGGTGTGGTATTCCTTATGTGATGGATTCTCATTCCTTTGACAGCACACAAAATTTATATGCCATATCAAGAGGAAATAGGTTTGGGAGGCTGAGCCCAAGGTAAAGAGTTCCATGTTCATTAAGATCTCTGAGTGCTTTGGGGAACATGTGGCGATAGCTCTCCTTCTGAGCAGTGGCCATATTACATGTTGAGCCTCATGGAGATTTGCTGTTTAAGTACATTCTTGGGGACCTCATGCTCTCTGGGGCTTGAGGAACTGTGCCTTTGTATACCAGGGATTTCACAGACAATAGGTCACATTGCTTTGTCTTGACCTAGATGCAGAAATCCTTCTTTTCCATGCAACAAATAGGTTCTGGCCCCTGGCACCTGTTTCTTGCTGATTATAGCAAATGATCTGGAACCATGAACTACCAGCTCTTCTGGAGGATGATGACTTTTATCCTTTGAATCCGTAGTGTGAAGGATATCACAGATGCTCCATGGAAGCTTATTGAAAAAGTGAAACATGGCTTTATAGAAAATGCCCAGATCTGTTTTCATGTGTTTTTAAACTATTGGCCAACTCCCGTGGAACCAATGGGCTAAGCACTGGTAAAGCGTTTCAGTGAGCACATTCTCTCAATTGACCTCCCTCGTCCTCTGTCTGCCCCACTCACTTTTACGTCCTCTTCTGCTCCTGTTCTCTCCTTCCTCTTTTTGCACTTCCTCTTTTTCTTCTTTTTTCTTTAACTGCTCTACCTCACCTATAGAGAAACTAGAGGTCTAGTTTCTTACACACTGGTCCTCTATCAATGAAAGTCTAGAACACCTTTCTCACAAGTATAGAACAATTATTGAAATAATTATTTTTTAGGAGCCATTGCATACATGGTTCACATACCCATTGCCAGATGTAGGCTTTGGGGAAGACAGGTCGTGGTGCACCGTGTCCACTCTGTCACATGAGAGCTCAGATAATTTATTCTAAGCTTCCCATCCTCAGCTTCTCCCTATGGATCCAGTGGAAGACGGTAGAATGAAGGTGTTGCCTGTGCAGTATGTCTGCTGGGAGGAAGACAAAGAAGGCCTGGAGTTGGAGAAAGCCAATGCTTTTTTCAGGGACGGGAGTTGGGTGGTGTCCGTGTGCACATGCAGTCTGCTCCTCCCGGCTAAGCAGAGGCCTGAGAGCTCTCCTCCCCTGCCACGCTGCCTTGAAGAATGGCATGCAGTGGCGCCCCGCTGAAGGAACACTTGTGTCTTAGGAGTGCCCTCCTGACATCAGTGTGGTCACATAGACAAAATTAGCATCTATATTAGTAACGCCCAACCCCAAGAACCATGCAATTATCTCATGATGTTATTTAATGACTCTGCTCTTTTCAAAGCTCATTGGGGTAATCTTCAGAGCATGTCCTGATTACATGTTATACAGACTATAAAACAAGTGAACTAAAAAAGCAATTCAGACCTAGCTCCGGTTTAATTTGTAGTTTTTACGTTTCGGGACAATGTTCTTAGTAGGTAATTGTCCAGCTTTTTTTTTTTTTTTTTTGCATATTTCGATTTTTACTTGTTTTATAGTTTCCATTCCTCTAACACATCTCATCTGTGATAGTAGCAGTGAAGACAAGAGAGCAGCTCTCCTGGATCTCCTTCACCTTGCTAATCAGCCCATCTCCCAAACTCTTTAGGAAATGTTTAATGACTAATAATACCTTGCAGGACTTGTGTGTGGAGCCTTGGGGTCTCTTCTAAATGGAAAACCAAATTGCAGGCACTTGCCTGCTATGTGATCTTGGGATCTTGGGTAGTTTACTTCTGAGCTCTGATAAACTTGCCTATAAAATGTTCCCACTTTATAGCAAGGCCTGCTTCACAAGGTTGTGCTCGAGCTTAAATGAGGTAATTCTCTGAGAAGTGCCTGGTCCATAGAAGGCATTCAAAAGTCATTTGCTGGGGTAGCATATGTACTGAGACTGCCCAAATTGCTGCACAGGTGGGGATGCTGGGGATTTCCTAGGGAACTCTGCTCTTTTCACCTTTTCATCCAGAGATACTTTCTCTAGGTGGAAAAATGCAGGAGGGAAGGGAGAGTAAGTACTTCTGTGACATAGATAATTTATTCTTCCTTTAGGCCATTTTGAGAGTAGACCAAGCTATGTATGAGAAAAGGTGCAAGGCTGGGACATGACACATTCATTGTGTAATGTACTAGTTTTATGTGACAAAAGCTCGAGTTATGATGGGATATGTCCGGTGTCAAATTTTCTTATCCCCCCCCCCAAAAAAAATCATTAGTAGAGGAAAGGAGAAAAACACATTTACTTGATACCTATTATGTGACAGGCGCAGGGGGTACAGAGGTGAAAGTGACAGTTATTGGGGGGTGCAGAGGGTGTGAGTGCCAGGGATAGGAACTAAAGAGTTATTGTCCACAAATGAGGTAATATGTAAATGGAGGTAAGCAAAAGGCTCAGGAGGAGCACCTGAGTGTTGCCAGTTTTCCTTTCAGCAGATGGAGGCCCGCCTGCCCCACACCAAACAAATATTCCAAATCATGGGAAGCTAAGTGATTTGGGCTTTTCACCTCTCTGAAATACTGGAAAATGAGAACTTTTTTAAAATTAGGGAAATGAGATCTGGTTCTGCCCATACACTTCATTTTCTTTCTTTCTTTCTTTCTTTGGCTAAATTTTAAATACTTTGAGGCTTTTATTTTTTAATTTATTTTTTCATGAAATCTGCACCTCTAATGCCTAGTTTATTCATCCATTCATCTTTTTCTGTCAGATTTATTGTACTGTGTGATAGAATATGTAAATTACACAGAACTAAATGTACACGGGCACTGGGTTCTACATACAGTAGGTATTCAGCCATTGTCTGCAGACTTGTCTAACAGTATAAACAGTAGTCATTCTAGGCAGGTGCTGTGATAGAGGCTGGAAGTTGTGTACAGGATAGAGTGTGAGGGCGTGTCAGAGCCAGCAGTTTCGTCAAACAGTCAGATTCTGAACAACCATCTGTGCCACTTGCCGGGGCAGCTAAACTTTCACCTTTTAGAGAAAACAAGGTCTTTGGAACCAGCGTGTTCTTTCAAACAAAACTGGATGCTGCCTGATTGTTTCCATCGTGGAACCAAGTTGTTTTAAAAAGAAATCTGGCTGCTTTGTTAAGATAAGAGACTGTTGTGTGAAAATTGCTGAATGAGAGCTCCCACTGGAGGCTCCTCCTCTTCCAGACCCCTGCACAGTTCACTCCCAGCTGGTTCATGTGGTGATGAGGGAGAGGGTTTGGGACAGATTGCTGGAGCCTCATTCTCCCAGTTCCTCCCAGCCCTGGACGCTGGGATGAGTGGAAGGTGGAGAGGTTGGTGGGGGCCACGATCCTGGCCTCATAGAGCCAAGCTGACCTGGAAGCTGTTCCGTAGTTAGTAGTGATGTCACCTTCTGCCAGACTGTGCTGCCCTGTTTGCCCTCCCTTATGTCACCTTCTCTCCAGTTTACACAATCATTACATGAGACAGTGCTGCTTTTTAACATTAGTTTTTAATAATTTTATGTGTTTTATCTATTAGATATTCTTAATTTAAAATACTTTTTTTTTTTAAGTTTGTGAGTATGTTTTTTATTTGTGTGATCATGAGTCGTCAGTATAAAAAAATATCCAACTCTGGTTTGTAAAATCTTCAGAAAAGATAGTAGCATGAGCAGACTACTTTGTGCAATTTATGAATACGGCTTTCTCCTGAGATCTGGAACAAGATAGTGATGTCCATTTTTGCCTCATCTATATAAAATTTTGCTGCAGGTTAGGACATTAAAGACATCCAGATTGTAAAGGAAGAAGTAAAACTGTCTATTTGCAGATGAATTGAGCCTGCATGTAGAAAATCTTAGGGAACACACACACACACACACACCATGAATCTATTAGAGAACTAATAGTTTAGCAAGCTTATGGAATACAAGATCAATACAAAAATCAATATGATATACTAGCAAAAAACAATCTGAAAATGAGATTACAAAAACAATTCCATTCAAAATGGAATCAAAAAATAAAATTCTTAGGAATAAACTTTACAAAAGGAATGTAAAATCTCCACACTGGAAACTATAAAATATTGCTGAGAAAATTAAAGAAGATCTAAATGAATAGAGCAGTATTTGATGTTCATAGATTGGAAGACTCAATATTGTTAATTCTCCTCAAACTGATTTATAAATTCAGTGAAATCCCTATAAAAATGCCAGCATGTTTTTTTTGAGGGGGAGAGGGGGGAGTAGAAATTGACTAGCTCATCCTAACATTTATACAGAAATGCAAAAGACTCAAAACAAAGAAAACAATTTTGAAAAAGAAAAAAATAGAGGATTATATGTTTGGGCTTCAGAACTTACTATAAAGCTACAGTAATCAAGACGGTGTGCTCCTCATGTAAGGATAGATCAGTGGCACTGAATTGAGAGTCTAGAAATAAGCTATTAATTACATTTATTGTGGATTGCTTTTTCTATAAAGGCGCCAAAGCAATTTAATAGAGAAAAAATAATCTTTTCAACAAATAATGCTAGGACAATTGGATAGCCACATGCCAAATAAAATAAAATAAAATAAAAGCCACTTTAAACCTTTACCTCACACCATACACAGAAAATAACTCAGAATGAATTGTAGACCTAAATGTAAAAGCTGATGCTAAATCTTCTAGGAAAAAAAAGTAGTAAAAGATCTTCATGACTTTGGGTTAAGCAAAGAGTTCTTAGATATGAAACCAGAAGCACAGCATGTTAAACTACTTTCTGGAAGGTTTGATAGCCGTGCACATGAGACCATCTGACAATACCTTTGCTAGTATTGAAGGTAGTCTTTCTAAAAACCTTCACTCATTCAGTCGGTGAAAGTGAACACTGTTTTGGGGGGCATGTAGCTATCCAATTGTCTTGTTCGTAGTAAGGTCAAATTTTTTAAATTTATAAACTACTCAAAATTATTAAAACTTTCTGGGCTATTCTAGATCTCTGTTCTTTATTTTCCTAACCTACCAAAGCTTTCAGGAGAAAATATTTTCTTGAGGAAGAACATAAGTTTGTGGGGCTTTGTATATTGAATTACATGTTTCCTTGTCAGCTGTGGATCCAACAGGCCCCCATAATAGATCCTTAGTGTCTTTTGTCCTTCAGCAAAGACAGTAGTGTGAGCAGTTAGTTTTTAAGAAATGAACAGCAGAATAGGAAATGGACATAGGCCAGACTACTGCAGTAATCAGGTGTGATAAGAAATAGTGTGGGATTTGAAATCAACTTGCTTGGGTTCGAATCATGGTTTACTTATTGCCGGCTTTGCAAACCATAGGCCTGTTACTTAACTACATCAAGTCCTTAACTTCATCTGCAAAACGGAGATGTGAAAATGATTTCTCTCAGGATTGCTTTGAACATCAAATGAAAAAAAATATTTTTTTTCTTCAAATGAAATAAAGTTTAGTGTTATACCTGGCATATAAGAACCCATGATTAATTAAGATTGTCATGGGTTGGATTTCAGATCCCTGGGCTTGGAGCTCGGACCCTGCCTGACACTTCCTGAAAGAGGTTCTTCCAGGCATTCCATGCAGTCTTCTCTCTCTCTTTTTTTTTAAAGTACAGTTCAATTGAAAGATAGGGAGCAGGGTTTTTTGTCACTCCAGATATGATTTCCTTTGGGGCTGCTGTGCTCCCTATGGTTTGAATTCATAGAGTAAAGGGCAACAGGGAATTCCTCCCAACTCTCTGTCTCTGAGAATACCTCTGGGTGCTAGCAAGATGCCAGTCATCAATTCTGTTGTTATTGTTTTTAGGGCTGTAAGCCCTCTGGATAGAACCCAGTGGATTTTCTTGAGTGCAGAAGAATTAAACGAGGTGAGGGAAAATCATTTAGACTTTATCATCTTCAGCAAACTATGCCTAATCTTGCTTTAGCCCTAAGCTTACATATCTTGGCTCTAACTAGCCTGAGAGTACTTCATAGTCAGGAACTGTACATTTTAATTCTCCATCTCCTAGGCACCTGGCTCAATGCTAAGCAAACAATAAGCATTCAGGAGATGCAGGAATTGTGCAAGCATTTTCTGAGTTTCCATAGAGATGAAGTTAAGAAATCATATTTGTGTTAAATGATAGACATATGCATGATCTCATTTAATTCTCTTCACAACCCTTGGAGGGAGGTTAGGAGAATTGGAACACATTATCCTTATTTTACACACAGAAAAATTAAGGCCCAAATAAGTTAGTGGCTTGCAAAAAGTGATATAGCTCTTAAGAGGAAAAGCAGAGGTTTGAATTCAGATCTACCAACTCTAGGTTATAAGGTTATTCTCTTGCTTTCTGTTGCTCATGTTGAAGACCGTCGTGTGCATCAGTTACCACCAAATCAATGGGTTTGTCCTAGTGATAGAACACGCATCCCGTGTGCTTATTTTTATATTTTCAAGAGGAAGAAAAATTTTTTCACATTCAGAATGTTGAGAATGAGAAAAATCCTAGGTCCAAAGGATTTTACTCCCCCTGCCCCCGACTCTCTGGACAAACGCTTATGGTTTATGGACTTCATATTGTGTATTGCCCTCTTTGAGCCCGGACAGCTCACATGGATGCTTTTGTCACCGTCTCTCCTTTTTTGGCAGTTGTCTCCCTAGCCAGTGAAGAAATGAGAGAAAATGACATTTCTTGGCAGTGGAAAGTAGCAGTTGGTGAAACTTTAGAAGAGAAGCGTTTGGCGAGGCGGGGGGGGCGGGGGTGTGTGTGTTTTCAGAACAAGAAAGGGCCACAGCGGAGCCAGTTGTTGGTTTATTTGACTGAAGCATGTGTTTGCTGGCATCATGATTGTCAATAAAGATCTTTAAAAATCCTAGCTTGACTCTTGAGGGCCGAGGGGGCTGCCCTGAGCTGTCCAAGATGGAGATCTCTTCCTGGTGGACACTTGATTCACAAGTATGCTAATTATTCATTCTTCCTCTGTGCAGCCTGCTGAAACAATCACCCAGCTTGTTTGGTGCACAGTGTGGCGTCGGACAGCAGGCCTTTTTATGTAACTGATGGCTTTGTATGTTCATATTGTTCTTTATGTACTTATTTTATAGCTTATGCAGCAGACATTCGAGTCAATTAGCTTCTTGTCTTACAAACTGGGCGCTGCTGTTCAAGAACTGAGTTAGAAGGGTGTATTCGAAGGCGACCAGGAGACCTCTCTCCTTTCTTTTTGTGCTGTGTGGGTTGGTTTCAAGTTACAGCATTTTTATTGGCTCTTCTTGGCTGAACCTTGGTTTCAAAAGCTGGCATTTGGGAGTTGAATTTCATAAAGCCATAGCTTTTCTTTTCACAGAATTGAAGTCTAGCAATACACATAGCTCACCCCAGGGCAGTGTGACTTTTTTTTTTAAACCAATTGATATGTATGTATATTTTTTATAGTGCTTACTAACCAAAAATCTAGTGAATGGTTTCTGTACTCACTGTTTCTTCACTAGTACCAGCACAGACATTCCCTTGGTAGAATCCTTGTTTCTTTTTCCTTTGCATTTTTCTGTATAATCTTACTCCTGTTTTATTTTTACTCCTCTGTCTTAATTGTTTTCTTCACTAAGTTTTTTTGTAGGGGTGGGAGTTAGGGGTGGGGAGGAACCTGCCTCCTGTTTCGGGAACAAGTTGGAATATGAATAAATTAGTTAAATTCTGTTATGTATATCCCACAAACTATTTCTGCATGCGATAATGTTTATGGGGCATAGATTCACTGTTTTAAGCTCATGAGGATTTTTAAATATTAGAAAGAAATTTACCAAAAAAAAAAGAAGAAGAAATGAAAATTTCTCGCTTCCTCTTTGCATGTCCTTTATTATGGTTTTAGCTCTTCAGCCTGATTATTGTGGTGATGGTGGGCCTGGAGGTACCCATGTCAGAGGAGTTCCCCCTAGACCTGAGTGCAACAGGCAGGATTTTTATCCAGCACCCTTTGACCCAGTAGAGCTTATGATTCTGCATGGCAGAGACTCGTGTTTACCCTTGAATCCTCAGTCTTCCCTTGTGCCTGGCCCAAGGCAGTTCTTCAGAAAATATACTAGAGAATGAATGAGCAAGTGAGCCCATCCGCCCAACCTCTCCTCCCCTCTGTGTAAGCATCCATAGCCTCTCCTGAACCAGAAAATCTTCACTCAGCGCATTTGGCTGTGTTGTATCGCTGTGGTCATCAAGGGACCCTGGGTGTGCTTTCGGCAGCAACTCAATTCTTTGGAACAGTCTGTGCCAGCCGTGATTAAAGCATAAAACATTGCTTACCCTCATATTTGTCTTTAGGAGGAAAATCTAAGCCCAAGAGAAGGATCTTGAATTTATTTCTTATTCTTGCTGACTTTGAACATTGACATTGCTAATACTGATCCTCAAGCCAAATAGTTTTCTTTACCCATATATTTATTGAGCATATTCTTCATTTGGGGCTCCACTGTTAGCACAGGAGATGGAGAAGCATGAAGAGGTGGTGTGCTTCCACTGGCCTTTTACTACCTAGTTGTAGAGATTAGGAATGAACTTGAGTATAATTATGAAAGGCATAAGAGTGAGAGTATATTGAGCATGTGCTGTATCCTGAAGGTGGTACATGGTGCCTTACTTGTAATCAGTTATTTAATTCGTGACAGGATACATGTGTGTTAGCATCATGAGACTGTTGAGGCCATCTTTATTTCTTTATAACACCAAAGACATTTAAGGGCTTTTTAACAGAAGGCTGAGATAGGAGGAGGGTTAGCAGCTGTCTGTCAGATAGGACAAGGACATTTCTTACTGGCAAAATCAGAGAAGTTTGCTGAGCTGGGTCTTGAGGGTGGAGAGATTGAGGGAGGACAGGTGTAAGGACATAGAGGCCAAGGGGGCACCAGAGAAAGGACCTTGCGGGAGTGTGTGTGTGAGAGGCCCCTGTGTCATTAGGAAATAGTGGAGCTTACTTAGCCTTGCTGAATTGGAGGAGAGAATTGAGAGAAAGATGGGGTGACAGTGACCCAACAAAGAAAAAGAACATACTGGGGACTAAGCTGTACCTCACTTCACTGGGCAGATGAGGTTGTAGGACAGCCTGCTCTGCAGAGATCCACAAAGGCTAACAATGGGGGGTACCCTAATGGACACAGTGGGGATGAGCAAGTGGCCCAGATGGAAAGACCCTGGTCTGTCTTAGGGGAGTCAGCTTACTCTTACATTTCTCTGCAAATTCCAAGATGCTTGGTTCCTCCAATGAATTCTTGAGCATTTTTTTTTTTTTTTAGTAAAAAGAAATATCTGCTGTGAATTCTACGATATTACTTTTTTCTATTATTTTAATTTCTGAATTCCTTGGTGAAATCAGAACTGCTCACCTATAAGTATCTCTCTACTTATGTTGTATTTACTTATATTGTATCTGCAGATATTGTCTTGGCAGGAAGTGGGCAGTCTCCCCTTGGTTGACATACTTCATTCATTGGTCTGCATGGACAATTTCCTGCAGTCCTCCAGGGTTGATGTCAAAGCCCCTTAATTTTGGCCCCTAAGGAAGACTCAGCCCAAACCTGGGCAGCCTAAGAATTGGCCTTTCTTTATCGTAAGCTGATGAAGAGAAGGCTTCACCCAGTTATTTCTGGGCATGAAGATCTTTATATTAAGAGGTGAACAGGAAGTAGTGCGCCCAAGCTGTCAGGGCCTCGTTTCATCTGGGAGTGCTGCCTCGCTGCACGGCACAGTCCACCCCGCTTTGTTCTTAGGTGTCTGCTGCTTGTGTTCACTTAATAGACAGGATCTAGGATGTGTTCATTCTTAAAAAAAATCTGTTAGCGTGCGTATAATACACATAATATTTTTACACAATTATAAATAAATTATGTGTATATTATACACTAATTATATTTATAATTATATGTTACGCATGCACACACCCTAATTTTAGTTCCTATTTGTGGCCAGTGTAAAAGCAAAAATCTAGCCAAAAATGTAAGGAGAGTGTCACACACACACTGTGCCCTTCCCTCCTGTGTCTTTTCTTTGGCTGAGCCTTCTGCTTCCTCTCCGTCGTCTGACCCAGGGCCCCAGTGGTGGTGGTAGGTAGGTGATGGCCTCTCTTTCCCTCCATTATCTCATTGTATAGGCCAGTTCCGACCATTCAGTTCCACAAATGAAATAGCTTTGGCGGATGTAGCTCTCTCTGCATGAAATGCTCCCCTTCACTCCCTTTTAGTCTCTAAATTTCAGGATCCCTCCTCCATGAAGCCTGCCCTGTCCGATTTTCTGCCTTCTACCCTTTTCCAGCTTGTCCTGTCTAAATATTGTTCTTCAGAGCCTGTATGAAATACCACTTCTTACGTGGATCTTTTCCTGCAGAACCTACCCTTCCCCTGGCCCGTCTGCCATCTAAAGACTTTCTCCATTTCCTGAATTCCCCCAGTGCCCTGAGCTGATCTTAGATCTGCCTTGTTTACCATTAATTGGGTGCACGTTCCCCTCAAACTCGGCCTCATTATTTTTGTGTCTCAAAAATATTGCTCTTAGGTAGTCAAGAAATGCTTGTTTGAATTAGGTTTTTTCAGTAGATTCCAGAGAAGTCTTTTTCTTTTTTTTTCAGCAAAAGGAAAATATTGTAAAGTCTTGATTTGTCTTTGACTGCTTATATTGGCTTTAAATATTTAAGCTTCATACTGTACTTATTATTTATTTATTATAAAGGTGTGCCTCTTTGTTTTAAATAGGAAGGAAACATTTGCCCTTCCAATTGATACGCCAGACAGGGGATTTACAGCTTTCAACAGGTTTAGGAGGTAGAGAACCTGCCCCAGGATAACTGAAACCAGAGCAGTGATCTGACTTGCCCAGAGGCAGTGAGGGAGCCACAGATTTCAGATTCACACTCACATCTCTGTCTCCTTCCTTTGAACCACACTACCTCCCAGAAATTATTATTTACTATGTAGCACAATACATTAAGTTGAAAGATATGTTTGTTTACAATTCCAATCTCTGTATGTATGTATCGGATCTTCATAGTTTGGGGGCATATGAAAGATTGTCTGTCCCTAAATTAAAAGCAAGCAAATGAACAAAAACCAAAATGGAACATTGTGAGAGATAGTCATTTAGTTAATGTAGACACTCAATGAGGGTAATAAATACAATGGAGATGACCGTGAAAAATAAGCTAATCAAAGTTTTTGGTAAATCATCCTCAAAGCCATACTGATTCTTAGTAAAACAAGAGAAAAGTGGTAATGTTTCCAAGGCTGTGTTTAATCTATACATTCTTGGTAAGACCTTATTTTTCCTTTTTTCCATTGAGTTTAAGGTTTCCTTCTGGTTCTTACACCAATCATTAATAACCACACTGTTATCACAGCTCAAAACTTTCCTATTGACACTTAAATCATTTTTAAAGATCTTGAATGTTCAACCTGTATAAAGCTAACCTTTTGCACTCTATTAAAATTTAAGAACCCCTTGATTCTCAGTGAATGCCCCAGCTACTGGATCATGAAAGCATTACCTTGTGCCAAGGGCATGATGCAGTACACTCATTCCTTTTTAACAAATAATAAGAAGTTTGACTTTTCATTTACACATCTTGCCAATTGCTAACAAGTTTCTATCTCGTTCAAACACCAGATTGATCCTAAGAAATTGAAAATATTGATTTAACCCTCTGTCTGATTTGTACTGCAGGCACCTGCTAGTGTAGTCTTAGCACATTACAATTGCTTGGCTGTAATTCCTCAGGGGACCACTAATAACTACCACATCTGTCTTTTCATCTTCCGAAATTATGCTAGCAGTTGTCCAAGTCAATTGTGATTCATTTGATACTGCTCTCCTTCAAGACATATTGCAACCAAATAGACTTGCTCACCAGTAATATATCTGATGACATAGTTAGTTCTCGTTAATTGACAGAATGATTCAGGCTTTTATGGATGGCATTAATTGGTCCCTTGTGTCCATGCAATAATTGACCAGACAGAAGAAGCAGCATTAGCTTTCACCCAGTCAGGAGAGTTTTGAGATGAGGTAAATGTAGTAAGGATGACAAAATGTCTGTATGTTTAATCAAGACTTTATCAATGAATTGAAAAAAAAGATTTCGGAGGAATCATAATTATGATCATAATTATGAACGTTGCATTCTAGCCCACAGAGATGTACTAAAATGCAGGTCTATCCCCGCCCCGCCCCCACCCATCTTGTGCTGAAATGTTTAAATACAGGGTACAACTTAAATCTAATATATGCAAAGCAGAAGAGTGCTATACCTGAATTAAGGTAACTTGAAAAGGTAAATATAAAGAGATCTTTTTGACATGCACCATTAGTAATCCAACAAACTGAGCACATAAAATCTGAAAACGTGGAAATTTCTCGCCTCTTAGAGAATAAGTCACACCCCCTGAATGTTTGGATAAGTTGTCTCATCTTCCTGAAACTTAAATTTCCTCCTGTTACATGCTGTTGAAAAAAGCTTTGCCTTCCTTTTTCCTGCAGGATAAAGTTTTTCATGTACAAAAATGTTTACAACCTATTACTGCTGTTTAGTCACAGAGAATTAATATTTCCAGGGTTTAATACTATATAGCCATTTTAGAAACTCCCACTCATCCTTCAAGAACCCTTCCAGATACCTCCTTGATTTCTCAAACCAGATGAGCTGCCTCTTCCTAGGTACTTAGACATTTGCTTCCTGGTTCCCTCAACTAGACTTTGAGCTAGCCTTGGGCAAGGGCTGCATCTAGGTGTTTGACACCTGTAATTATGTAAGGACTTAATAAATATTTGTTGAATTGCATTGAAATAGTTACATCTTGGGGAATGAGAATTTAAAGTTTGAATTCAAGAAAGATGACTTGGTTAAAATTAGTTGTCAAACAGTATGTCTCATAGCCAGTGTCAACAAGTGGCTGGCAACCAGTGTTGGGAGATAATTACAGTTTGGTGTAAAACAAGCCATTTGAGGTGTGAAAGATAATTACCGAGTTCACATTTGGAGGGTGGAGGGTGAGGTATGAATTATGCAGAATAGGTTTTCTAGTGTTTCACTTACAGACTATTCATATTTTTTAGGTCATTTATTACGTGGGCCGGACAGTAGCTGGAACAGATATGCATTAGGTTTTGACTTGTGAACATCTGACATGGCCTCTTTTTAAGGGCAGTGCAATCTGACAAGCCAGGGCTCAAATCGCAGCTCTGCTGTCTATTAGCTGTGTGCTTTAAGTGAGCTCTCTAACTGATGTAAGGCTCAGCTTCCTCATCTGTAAACTGAGAGTAATAATAGTACTTGTCTTGTAGGATTTGTGATAACGAAGAGGGATGTTTGGGAAGTGTATTGCACAGTAGTAGGTATACAGTAGGCACTCAATAAATGGCGCTTGTTACTGATTTAAGATATGTTTTGACACTTCCTTCTGAGAGTTCAGAAAGGGAGAGAGTAAATACAGCTGTTATGTAAAGAAAATCTTTAGAGTTTTGTGATTTTTACCCTGCCTCTAGTTGTGTGAAGTTGCCTTTGTCTCTGTGAGATTATGTGCAGCTTCCAGAGGACTCGGAGCATCATGTTATAGCTCAGAATGTAGTAGAGCGAGAGCAGCAGCAGTGTGCCAACACGCCTACAGTGATCGCATGTAAACTCAAATCTTGTTTTTGTTTTTTTTTATTTTTTTTTTTGTTTTTTGTTTTTGTTTTTTGTTTTTTTCTTCTAAGCAGCAGATCGACCATTGTGATGGGCAATATTTGATTTTCACTGGTTTGGGATAGATCCTGGTGACACCAATAATTTATTATGCAATCTAGATCTAGCATTTTCTGCTTACAGAACATTTTCATATTTGTCAGAGAATAAAGTTCTTTGGCAGCGAGATTTTAAATGGTGAAATTTATACAAACAAACGTTGGCTTCTGACTGGCCTAGGAGTATGTATTGCTTTTTTTGTAACCTGCAGGTTTAGAAATGGAGGAAGAGAACATCTCTGCAAACTCGGAGACCCCAGTACTGGGAAACCAAGGCTGGTACTTATATGTGGACCTGACTGAAACAATCTCTCCAAATGAAAAGGGTTGGCACAGAGTAGGTTTTTAAGTTGTTGGATGAATGGATGGATGAATGAATGAATGAATGTTGGTATTTGGAGTTTTATTTGAAAGTAATATTAATCTTTTAAAATGTTACTCTTGCAACGACAGAGGGCACTGAGTATAGTGTAAACGAGGTCAATCAGGTTGATTCCTCGTAACCCCTAACTGGGATCATTACATTGAGGGAATGGTAATTTAACTTGGAGCAGAGCAGGTGCTTAGTAATTTTGGAAACTGTTAGACTTTAGGGGGCAAGCACATGGGACTTGGAAAAAGAGGTAATAAAATTTGGGAAAAGAAGTAGAACTACGAAGATAATGATAGAAGAAAGTCATTTCCGACTGGGTAGGAGGCGGGGGAAGAGGATGAATTCTCCCTCTGCCTTTTCTCACTTAGAACATAAGCAGTCACTATTAATAGCCTTACTCTTATGGTTGGATAGATTTTTGTGGACTGGTCTTGCATTTATGAGCTCACCAAGATTTTGTGGACTAGCTGGAAATTAACTCTGCACGTTGTCTTTCAGGGGAAGTTTATACCCTCTTTCAATTTCTGACTTCAAGACATGGAAAACAACCCCATGGGGTTATTTTGATAAACCTTCACCATATCATAGACATCGTGGGGTAAAATTGGAGAGTAATGGTACATTTGTCGTAGGAAGAATAAGTGGATCTGCTGTTCCTTGGCAAAGATCACCTTTGGAAAGGGCTGTATTATGAAAAATGCAGTTTCCTTAAGTACAACTAACACAGCCTTAATGTGTGCTTTTTTAAATTTTTTTAATGTTCAGCAACTAAGCTCAAGTTAATTAATGGCTGTGCATCCCACAGTGACTCTTTCTCAAGCCAGGCACACTTGTATATACCCTAGTGCATAAAGGCAAACAACTTAATTAACTTACTTTCTATCCATAATTATCTTGAAATGAACTATTTATAAATAGTTCCAAGAGTTAACACTGCAAGCATATCTTAAAATCCATTTGAAGAAAAGAGGCCAGCATGGTTGGCTAGCTTCTCATTCCTCTCTTTGCCTACGTAGGTATTAATATGAACAGTATGTTCATATTGAAATAAAAAATAACATGTGTTTTTTATTATTATTATTATTATTATTATTATTATTTTTGCTATTATGAAAGACCACGGATGGAATGGCTTAACAACAAATTTATTTCCTCACAGTTATAGAGGCTAGAAGTCCAAGATCTAGGTGTCAGCAGGTTTGGTTTCTCCCGAGGTCTCTCTTCTTGGTTTGCAGATAGCTGTCTTCTCGCTGTGTGGCCCTCCCTCTGTGCATACCCATCCACCCCTGATGTCTCTTCCTCTTCTTATAAGGACACCCGTCAGACTAGATTAGGGCCCTACCTTTATGACTTCATTTAATAACTACCTCCTTTAAAGGTCTTATCTCCAAATACAGTCACATTGGGAGTCCAGGCTTCCACAGAGGAATTTCAGGGAGAGGACACAGCTTAGTTCATAACATACATGAATAGTCATTGACATGGGTGAGAGTAACCCCTTGTGTATGCCCTACCCCTGGTCAGGGCAGATTTCCTGGAGAGAAGGGCTGTCTGAAGTGGAAATTGATACAGAAGTAGGAGTTGGCCAGGCAGAGAGGGAGGGGAGAACGATCTTAGACTAATGTCTAAAGGTCCAGAGGACATGAGAGAGAATGGGATGGGTAATTCATTTGTGACTGGATTTAGAAATACTTGCTTTTTTTGTGTCTTCAGTTTGAATGCATATGCACATGAATTGTATTCTTTAACTGCAGCAGCTCTATAGAATTTAGTGTCCCTTGTCCTTGGATTTGTGCGTGGTGTTAGATGTGAAAAGGGCATACAATGCAGTCACCTTTACCTGTGGAGGGTCAGGGTTATGAAATGAGATTGACTGTGTAGCCTTCTCCCCATATACCTGTGCTACCTCTGGTTGGGTTTCTTGACTGCTCTCTCCTTCACCACCTACAGGTGCAGCCTCAGTACAGGCAGTTGTTTGGCAGGTCGGCATAGGGGTAGGATGGAGTATCCCAACAAAGTAGAAGACTAAAGAAGAGGGGAAATCCCACCTACATACCTGCAAACCAGAGCCAACCACTGTTAGCATTTTGATGTATTTTCTTCATAAAACTTTATTTTACAAAGTTGTGCTCATCCTATGTTTTATCTTGCTTTCTTATAAGCCGTTCTTATTAAATGTAATTTTGAATGCCCGTTTAATGTTATACTCGGAGTTTATTTAACAATTCCTTATTTTTCAGTTGCTTAGTGTCTCTTTTTCTCCACCACTAAGATAACTGTGACAAACATCTCTTAGCAACTCTCTCCCCCACCCCCCTTTCTACCACTCACCCTTCTCCATCCCCCTATGCCAATATTCTAAAATATATCCCTAAATTACAATAGGGACAAAAGTTATTTTTAAGGCTTTTGATACATCTAATCAAATTGCTTTCCAAAAGGACCAAATCAATATATACCCTTCATAACAGTATATGCTCTTGGGAACATAGAGGATCAGTATAAGCAAAAATGGGTATTTTACTGGTGTTTTACATTGCTTTGACTTGACTACATGTGAACCTTTTCTCATTTGATCAAATCATTTATGTTTCTTCTTTCATGAATTAGTCTTCACTGTCCTTTGAACAGTTTTTCTGTTGGCACAATGGTGCTTTGAGGGAAACAAAAAGTTGCAGAGGAATAAGTGTCCTCTCTTCCCTCAAGCTGGCAGTGATGCATGTTGGAGGAGTGTAAGCCTGTTTCTGTTTGACCATGGCAATAATTGCATTTAGATCATATTTAAAATAATGTGAATGAGCAATTATAATGGTGATGAGAAATGAACTTATTTATATCTAATTTGGGATTCAGCTAATATGGAGAGTGTGTTTATATATCAGATATTGTGCCAGCTGATTTCATAGAAACATTCTTTATCGATCCTTACAACACTTCTAATAAGGGAGATTTAGGCTCTTTTTACATATAAGAGAACTGAAGTTCAGACAGATTCAAACTGGAATTTGAGCCCGGTCTCCTGACCCCTAGACCCAGGGTCTTTCTTCTGAACCATGAAACCTGCCCTTTATATGAGATCTGGTATCTGTATTTTTATACAAGTATCTAATCTAGTTGTTTTGGCTCCCGAAATACCATGCCGTGCTATATTCCTACTGGAGCATATAAAGAGACAGGCACACTTCCTGGCAATGAAACTGATACTGGGGATTGCATTTGGGTAAAGATGGATGAAGACATTAGGCCCTTTCTGGAAAGAAGGAAGTTAAAGAGAGACATAAAGGAAACTTAAAATCAAAAAGGATAAATGTAGCTTTATCTAGTGTTTTCCTAAGCCCTTCAATGTAAATGTGATTAGAAATGAAAAGGAAGTTTTTTTAGGACAGAGGGTTGCACAATACATTTCAAATCTTGTTCCTCTGTATATCTTAACAGCTGAAATTTAATTGGTTCAGACATTTTGTGAATGAAGGAATGATCCATCAAGAATGATTCAGAGAATGAATGATTCAGAGAAGCAATGTTAGTTGGAGTGACAACTCTAACTTTTTAAGGTTGAAATTATGGATAGGCAGAACATTATAGATGCCCACCCAGGGCAGACTTGGCCCGAGGGGCAGACCATCACCACTCAGGTAGAGAGAACTCTTTTTGGGGTAAAGCAGGGACTCCAAATGACAGCATCTGTCATTTTTCATGTTTGAGGACACACTGTGGATTTCCCCCAAATTAGTCTTTTTATCTCCTCTTCTCTCTGCCACATTATCAATCTGATTAAGATCTATTCTCTTAAGAGGAATTTTGGAATCTGTGCGATTTTGAAAACAGTACAGTTACTTCATGGCATACAGAATATCCCTATGTATCCTAATAACAGAAGTTCTGAGTTCTGTGTTAATATGGGACCTCCTTTTGTGAAACTTTGAATACATTCAGAAGAAACATGTGACAGGATTGCACTGTCGAGGGGCATTTGAAACACTGCATTTTTCTTGGATAATATTGAATGTGGACAATGCTATGTGGCCTCCAAGGATATTTCAGGGCCTCTGATGCTTTAAGGGAAGAATCAACCTTTCCTTTTTGATTATGTAATCATGATCAAAATAGACTTTGGGATCTGATTCTACATATATCCAGATTAGCTTTTTCTGTCTAATTAAGAATAATTTTGGATTTAAATCCTGTTGGAAGCAAAGTTAAGGACCTATTTTATGCATTTACTAAATGTTAATGATCAGATGTACTTCAAAGATAAATTTTAACATTTAAGGCAAAAGTTCATAGAAAATTGCCCCAGAGTAAGGAGTCCTCAGTCCTTCCCAGCTTTAGGGTCACAAGTGATGTGGCCTTGGGCATGTCTTCTGGATTCTCTTTGCTTTAATTTTCTCATCTGCAAAACAAATTGAAATTGTTGGATGAGATTTAAGTGCCTTCCAGTGCCCGACCTTTCTGACTCTTTACAGTCTCTGAGAGAGTTCCTCTAAGTCCAAGCATTATAATTACAAATATTTTCATTGTTTGCATGTTGGTTTTAGTAATAATATTTTGTAATTATGAGCCTTGAGTAGATGAGAAACCACACACATGGCATAAAAGGGTTTGTCAACAGAAAATCTGTGTGACTCAAAATAGAGAAATGGGCTTATAAATTTCTCTTGACAGAAAACATGTCATTACACAAGCAGTTTATGAAAGACCTCTGAGCATTGCTGTACATAGACTTGGGAATATTCTCAAATAATATTTTTTAAAATATATTTTTCTTCCAACTTATTCATTAAAAAAAAATTTTTTTTTAAGATCCTAAGCTTCAGAAAGAAGTACCGTACAGACTCTGTGTATATTTCTGGTCCATTCATTCAGTCAGCATTTATTGATCATCTCCTATGTACAAGGATAAAGCTCTTGCCATCTAGTACCTCGAAGACTAGCAAAGAAGGCGGTCATTGAAGCAAATGATGCTAGATTGCGGTGGGGTTATGAGAGCAGGAGAATGTAAGGAGCATGATCAGGGAATCATTAATGGCGCGTCATGGAAGGCTTTACTGAAAGATGAACGGAAGTTTGCAGGTAGCAATGAGAGTTGGCATTCTAGGCAATGGAGACTGCAAGTTAGAAAGCCCAGTGAAAGGAACATGGCAGCGAAGGTAATGTGATAAGACCTGTTATTTTAAGTAAGATCACTCTGGTTATAGCCTTAAGGAAGGGTGAGAGTGGGGAGAAGTGGATGATAAGGCAGTTATGAGGCTACTTGAAAAGATCAGATGGAAAATGGATTGGGAATAGATGGATCTGAGAGTTGATATTTATGCAGTTGAATTATGGTGTAAGGATTGTATAAGGATGAGGAACCAGAAGAGGAAGCCATGCATGATTGTAAGGTCTCCAACTTGTGGCAGTTGATCTGATCACTCTTAAGAAATTCCTTGGCAAGGGATTAATCTTTGGATTCTCAAATATTACATCTTTTGCTGACCAGAAACCAGCTGCCTTTTTTGTTGTTGTTTTTTTTCTGGTGAAGCTTGGAAGCAATGACTGGAATTAAGAGGTGATATAGCCAGCAGTGGTCTGGTAAATATTTTAAACCACACACACACGTATGTACACATATATGTTGGTTAAAATTTTTACTAATATAAAGCACATGTAGCACACAATTTACAAATGCTAATAAAATAAGTAATGCTTTCTATTGTAAATTCCATATGGCAAATTGATTCTCATAGAATATTTCCACTGATATTTTTTTCAACTCTTGTATCAATGGCCAAACCAGACTTGCAGTTGACTAGAGAGCGTAATCACCCTGTCCTCCCTCCAGCCTTTGCACAAGTCTGGTAACATGGGCCCTGTTGCCTCACCTCCCATACTCTACCAAAGGGCTGCTGGACACAGGCACCAGTTTGTCAACACTATCTCCTAGACGCCATGCCATTCAGCAACTGCTCTTGGATTTTGTTTCCATTTATTCCCCCACATCCGACACCAGTGACCACAGAATCCAGGCATATGAGACAATACAAGACATATAAATCCCAAAGGGGTTTTACTCTTGATCCTTGGAACCCCCCTTGAGAATCCTTGTCCCAGAATAAATTAATCCTAGATCAAACTGATGAGTGAGTGGGCAGCATACAACCACAACTACTTTTGCACATGAGGATGTTTATTATGGCATTTAAGAAATGTAATTTAATGTGTCCCACAACATAGCCTACTTTTCATCCTACTTTACCTTTCTCCAGCAATTTAAATTGTTGAGTGTTAGTTCTCTTTTTTCAACTTTATCCTTGCCTTCCATGATATTACTAGACTAAATACATCTCTCTTTTCTATTTCTCAGCCTCCTCTGCTGATTCCTTTTCCTCTGATCAACCCTCAGTTCTCTCCAGCTTCCTTTTCCTTTTACACTTTGCCTGGGTGTCATTGGTTGCTCTCATGGTTCAGTTACCAGCAATAGTCTCTTGATTGCTAGATCTGTGTCTCCTGCTCAGCCCGAATCTCTTAATCTCCGACTCTGCACATCCAGCTGCTTGCTAGATGGCTCCATGTGGACATCCTTTGGTGCCCTCAAATTTAAATACCCCAAATGAAACTTACTGGCTCTATTGCTCCATTCTCCTGATTTTCCCCTATTCTTTGTTTCTACGATGTTACTACTGTCTTGGAGCTAAAAATATCAGCTGACGTTGAAATTCTTTCTTTACATCCACACCAACTATGTCAAGAAAATGTGGCAGTTTGACCTTTTGATTCAGTCCCCTCTCTTGCTTTCTTCAGGTTTACTTCCCAAATTCAGGCCTTTATCACCTGTCACCTGAATTGTTGCTGTGTTCTCCTTGCCTATCTCCCTGCCTACAGTTACCCGCTTCGGTCCAGCCTTCACTCTGTCATTAGGTTTATCCTTCCAAAGTTCAGGTAGGGTGTGTAAGCATTCTCTTTCTTAAGCGCATCTGATGGTACTTTCCGTTGTCTGTAGGATGCAACCAAAACTCTTGGCATGGCTGTCTCACTATAGTAAACTTGCTCATCTTCTGCTAGTCCTCTAGCTACTTACTTCATAAACCAAGTTAAGTAAATATTCCCAATTGCTCACTCAGACTGAAAGGTTTGTAATTAAATTGTAGAGGTAGGCCAATCAAAATTCATATAATGGGGATGGTTCATGTTTCTGAGTAGCAGTCTTTCTCTCTCAACTTTTATTTATTTTTATTTTCATGACATAAATGATCATCTGTTGGCCCCTGATGCCTAGATAAGGGTTCAGGTGTGTGTCATTGTAACACTGCAAATTTGGGAGTGCTGTGTATGTTAAAATAGGTACATCCAGCTGTCTGCATATCTCTTCAAGGATAGAGGGGGCCCATTTGCATCAGAAGCCTCTCATTTTTTTCTCTGAAGTAGATACATGAGATATAGACTTCATATTATGGGAGTTTATACATATGTGGTGGGTCCCTATTTGTGACCTCATAAGTGGAATGTAATTATGCAATGGCTTTCAGAGTTCTGGGAGATATTCGATTGCTCCACCAGGAAAGTAACTTTATGGCTTTTACAGAGAGAGAGTTTTACAGAGAGAGTTATACTGGAAATTTATCCTCCCATTCCTTCAGCTGGTTTGTCCCTGGGACAGACCTGTCTGAAAATTGAAATGGAATACTATTTCTCTTCTCAGGTTGTCAGTTGTAGCTGTCAGGATTTTGTTACTGTTTGACAAAGCCTTTTTTTTTCTTTTTTTTTTATCATGAAAACATGGTAAAGGCAGAGCATGTGAGAAGTTACATTATTATATGGATGCAGAGAGGGACTTAAAACTATATGTGAAAGGGAAAAAAGGAAACAGAATTAAAAAGAGAAATCTTTAAAAATATATAGCACCTGTGAATATTTTTTTCCTATCTGCATCTCTTATACACCAAGAGGTGGATAGATTGTAAAATCCACGAGGACAGAAGTGCTGCCTCTGTCTTTCTTTGATGTCCACCCCAAGTCATGCCCATCGCAATGGATGCTCAGAAGCCACTGGCTGTAGATAGAGAGTGTCTGTCTCCTCTCTACATAGCTCTTGAGATGGCGGGGATAAATGCTGGTTAAGAAGTGTGTTCCTACCTTAGCACATAGACTGTACTTATTCCCCTCAGTCATCTTTCCCCAAGTGAGACTGTGGT
Source organism: Pteropus medius (assembly GCF_902729225.1). Classification (NCBI taxonomy): domain Eukaryota; kingdom Metazoa; phylum Chordata; class Mammalia; order Chiroptera; family Pteropodidae; genus Pteropus; species Pteropus medius. Next base: position 4,708,616 of record NW_024342470.1, read on the forward strand.
GAATGTTGGGTTTGTGTTTTTCTTGGAAAGGATGGCCCTTCTTGTAGCGACTTGCGTTTACTGGGACTTGTGCCATCGTCCTTTGGTTTGGACCTTGGAAACGGCTCTTTCAGTGTTCAGAAGAGCATGGAAGGTGGAGGATCGCAGGACACCGGTCCTCCGCTGTTTGTGTTTGGAAGGAATATAGAAGTAGCTAGATCTCGTCATCTCAGTATTGTAGCATTAGACCTTTGGGGGAAACTGAGGCTAAAACAATAACTTTCCCTGAAGTCAGTGACTAGTTAATGGCGGAGTCCTATAGTGTGTACTTTTCCGCACTTCCCTGTTCATATGCAGGAGTCTGGAAAGGTCTCTTTTGAAAATGTATCATGACCTCACGAAGTATAAACCTCAAGGTTACATGTGTTAAAGAAATGTAGTCAGTGTTCCTCAGGTGCTGCATTCTGGTGAACAGGCTGATCCTATCCCCTCAAATCACTTTTGCAGAGCAAAAGGAAAAAAAGTCCCATTAATGTTAATCATGGGAGCCTATTATAATGATATATAACTTGTCATAACACATTATAATATTACAGCAAATATATTTAACCCACAGAACATTCTCAGGGGGCTCTTAACTCCCTTTACAATCATGCTTCAAGCTCTATTACAGCAAGATGGAGCTGCAGACTTCTGTGACGCTGCCTCGGCACTTTTGCCCAAAACAGCACTGTGAGAATCTCTTTTGAAAGCACCCCCGCACTGTTTCCCCAGGCTCAAAAGTACATTTGGTTTTGTCAGCACCTGGAAATGGAAAGTTGAGATTTGAAGAGAAAACTTTGGCAGTTATGCACTGAGCTTGTTGGAGACTTGGAGTCTCTGTTGCCATGGAAACCACACTGCCGCCTCATTTATTAATGGCGGCTTGGTGAACTTCCCGAGCTACTCTTGCCCTGTCCTGTAATTCATTCTAGAAAAATGCAGGTTGACTTTTAAGATATTTCCTTGTCATTTCTCAAGCATTCCCTCCTGAGTCCTCATGAGCTGCAGAAAATTGCCCATATGCAGTTTAAAACCACCAATTTTTATCTGGCAGGCGTGCAAAGGCCATTTCCTTTCTTTCATGCTTAAATCGTGTTTATGCCTGCCTGACTTGTTCAATGAGTGATTTTTTAATTATGCCTCCTTTAAGAGTTATATGGATTTAAAATAAAGGAAGAGAGAATGAAAAATTTAAATAATCAAATACTTTGAAAACCTTGATACTAGCATTAAGGAAGTTACACGTTTCTAAGCCTTTACTAACCTTTTATATTCCAAGCTTTTTGTTTTGTTTTTATCCAAAATGAAAAGTTTGTTTCTTCCCACTCCATTAAGACACTTTCAGAAAATGTCTTAGACAAATGTTTTTAAAGTAAGTGTAATTTCACTAAACTAACTCTCCCCCTGGCAGGCATATTAACAGTATTGGAAATTGCCTCTAGGAAAAAAAAAATTTTTTTCCCCAGCTAATTGTTTATCTGGAAGGATGCAAATGGTGGTTTTAAGCCTTTAAGTCATCCATCATGTCTGGCAGCCTCTATTGTCTCATTGTTGAGTTTGAGCCAACTAAGACTCTTTCTTGGTCTTGGGAGGGAGGTACATTGATCTGGTTCTGCCAAATCTGTGTTCTCAGGGAGTCCAAGTCCTGCTCTAAAGGAAGGTAGTGTAGGCAGACCCCTAAGTCCCCTCGGATTGAGAAAGATCATGGGTCCTCACTTGATGATGTCACATTAAAGTAGGACGTAACCATTCAAAGTAGAAGTACAGGACTTGTTCCCTCAGTTCTTCCAGTGTCTGCAAATTGCTGTTAGTTTTTAAATGCATTTTTGTGGATGTAATAAAATACTGTTTATAGTCAGCTACAAAGTAAATAATTACAATGCGGCAAATGAAATTCAATGTAACTTTGTCGTGGTTTTTGAATTTTAATTAAACCAGTCTTAGAGTAAATTATAAATGCTGCTGCTTTTGTTGTGACAAGTGACATCGACAAAATATTAATCTAATGGATTGTTATTCACAGAAGCTAAATGTGTTTTCTAGTCTGCAAGCTTTGGGTGTTTGTTTTGTTTTAATTTTCAATATATATTTTCAAAAATCCAGAGAGAAGAATAAATTTTTAAAACCACATGAAATAAGAACTTCATGTATGGAATATTCCATTGTCGATATCTTGCCAACCACAATTGTGGGTGTCTCATTTATGGCACTGAAAACTTTTTTGTTTTTTTAAACCAGATGTCTCTGTGGTTACTTTTTTAGTATCATTAAAACTGAACCTGGGATAAATAACCAACCGTTATTTGTCTAATATTAAAGGAATAATCAGCCCATGTTTCTATTAGATCATTTCCCTTTTATTTTATTTTGTACATTACCTTGTGGTATTGCTTAAAGATGGTGTTTCATTGGTTGTGTATCCCTTTTATGGTGAAATTATTCAAGTTTTTTCTATGGAGATTCTTTCAACTTAAATTTATATAATTATCTGTAAAGACTTTGTATCTTCTGAGTATGTTAAATATTCAAAAAATCTTTTTCTTTTGTCAGTTTATTTGCTTCCCTCTAACATTTTGATATTTAAAATAGATGTAAAGAATGTAAGGTCTTTACATTAGTCTTGCAATAGTTTTAATAAGACGAATTTCGTTCCAACGGTAAAATCTTTATATTTCGTTTATCTCCATTACTCTTCAAAGCTGACCTAGAATCCAGAGGTCAGAGTAAAATCAGTTTTACCACATTACTTTTTCCTTCAATGTATTAGAAATTCCCATGGAAAAATACAGCAATTACTACTATGTGTGTGTGTGTGGAGGGGGGGGCGCGCGCGCACACGCACGCGCACTTGTGTTTTGTTTGGGGATGGTGGTGGTGGTAAAATCACATTACTTAGTCAGTTTCCAAGTTTGATTGTTGCCTGTATTTTTTATTCAGGGATTAAATTGTTGTTGTCACTGCCACCACTACTATCATCATCAGATCGTGGGGGGCGAGAGTAGAAAAGGTGCGAGACGGTTGTAGACATCCAAATATGACAGCAGAATAATGTTTGCAACAATATGGCAGTGGAGCATTTGCTGACTTCAGAATGCCAGATCAACCCCAATATTTTTTCAGGGATGCTAAACCTCTTGTAACTGCTAAATTGGATTTGTCACTGAATGAAGTATCAGCTGCTGTTGGACAAGGCCATAAAAGCCAGCCGGCTGGCCCTTTGTAGGCAGGGCTTACCCAACGATTGATATGTTTTAGCACTTTTGGGATTATTGTGATTAAGAGGAAACTATTCTGAATGAGAGAGAAAAGGGGGTAAGGACACACAGCCCCACAGCTGGTGAGCAGCATGTGTTTGCTGCCAAGGAAGTCACCATAATGGCTTTTCTCTGGGTTTCTGCCCTGATTGACGGGTATGAAATCTTTATATGAGGAAGCAGTGTCCTCCAGTTGCAGTTCTTCTTGCAAGGCAATAGACATTTGGAATGTTATAGGCCTGAGATTTCTGAATGCTTTTAAAGCACTCGTGCATGTGTGCGCACACACACACACACACGGGCTAAATGCGTTAGTCTTTACACACAAGTTAATTGAGTTAATGTGTAAAGATTTCAGTAATAGTAACAGTGTCTTCTTTCATTTCCCAGACCCAAAGTTCTGTGACATGCATTAAAAATATACCTCCATGTAGTTTGTGTCTGAGTCACTAGTATGTGTGTGACAGCTAAATGGGATCAACACAGCCAGTGGATTTGTAAACTCAAGCACCTAACCGAGGGTTCATTAATTACAGGAACCTCGCTGTCTTTTTAGAATAGGTACCCCTTGCCCCCCGCCACCAAGAACCACCTGCTCCCAGGAGTGGTAGAGCTTTTGCACAGGTCTTGCACTGGCCCTGGCAAAGCCCCTTTCTAAATGGCAGCTTGTTGAGTGAATTGGAGTTTAAAGTTGCCCATTACTTGGAAATGCATGTGGAATTGGTTGTCTCTCTGGCCATCCCAGGAGGCTGTGCCCAGTTCATGCTCAGAGTTTGCTCAGCATACCACACAGGAAAGAGGCCGGCTTGCCAGATCCTGCAGAGAGTCTTTCCAAGCCTGTGAAAAGCACGAATCATCCAGCAGCAGAGCATGCTTACAGCTGGCCCTTTGCTAGCTTTGATCTGTGAATCAGGCCGCACCATGAATGCCCTTATTGTCATGTTATGTGTACACAGTGTGTGAATTATTGAAAATAGGGAGGCCTGAGCCTCATCTGGTTGAGATTACAGTGCAGGCATGCTGGGCGAAGGTCTGTAATTGAAAATCCCCAGATGCTGTTTATTTGGCCTTTGTCACATGACCTGCTGCAGGAAGATTGTCTGAACAAAATGTTGACTGCATGGAGAGTGGAGCCCGCCCTTTCCCACCCCCAGAGCCTACATAGGCTCAGTCTGTACACAGCTTAAACACCTGCCCAAAGGAGGTTTAAAGGCTTAAAATAGATTCATTCACTCATAGCATTTAAATAGAGGGCATCTTGCTTGTTGGTTTAAACTGCTTAAGCGGTTGTTGACTTGTGGAACCTTCTATCCACAGAAGGGTTTGCTGGATAATTTCACTGTGAGATATCTTTGCAAAACAACCTTCAGGGCTGGAGCCATGTAAGGATAAGTAGTTTGAGCTCTGCCTTTAAAAATCAAACTTACATGTGGTGAATGAGCTTGCACATGAAGCCACGTCAACTAATTTGCATTTTATCCAGTTCATTCTTATCTATTCTACCTATGAAAAAGTCGAGATGTTTCTTAGAAAATTTGTTCTTCTCTATTAAATACTGAATGCTATCCTCTATGTGGGTGGTGGATTGAAGCAGGATGCTAAATCTGAAATTAATGAAGATCGCAAGAATAAAAACAGAGTAGATTGAACTAATTTTAAAGAAGGAAAGACTTTAAGGTTTCTAGGTTCTTTCCACTAAGGAACAAAATAGTCACTCACCATCCTTTATTGCCACCCTATATTTCAGTAATAATTGTAGGCGCCTCGTCCATTTCTTGGAACTTAGGAATTGTAGGCGCCTCTTCCATTTCTTGGAACTTAGGAAGAGAAAAGATTCCACGGGTATTTCGGCAGTCCATGAGCATTATACTGGGCGATGAGTTCCTCGAAGGCAGGAACCCTGTTGTAGTTTTCTTTAGATCCCGATGCCTGCTGGAACAGTGCTTTTTCTGTTCTTCCTGCTCCTTCTCCCTCCCTCTCTTCCTGCCTCTTCAAAGAAAACATTCACTCACCACCTCCTGTGCGCCATGATGTCACTTCTTTAAATATTTTTTCTTTGATGGGACTAAAATCTTCAGTAGCACTATCGTTAGGTAGCATGTTCTCAGTACAGTGCCAGGAGTTGGAGGATGGGGGACTATGGGTGCAGGATGTTAGCCCTGCCTTCAAGAAGCTCATAATTTGTCAAGGATGAGCGAAAATCCTCCCAGGGAGAGTGCAGCGTGACAAGCACAGTGTTAGATGTGTGCGTGAAATGTGGTGAACTGAAGAGCCAGAGAACCAACTGCCAAGGAATTAGGAAGTGCCATTTGAACTGAGTTGTCGCAGCTCAGAATTCAGTGTTCAGCAAGTTGGGATGGGACCACGAAGGCAGGGAGGGATGAGAGGCCGGTCATTCATGCAAAGGGTATAGTACCCAACATGACATGGCAATGTGTGTAGAGAGTGGCAGGAGAAAAGGCAAATAAGTGGGTTTGTATGAGTAACATTTTGATTTTTTTTTTTTCAAAGAGAATATATTGCCTATTATCCAGGTAAGTAGAAATTTAAAAGGAGAATAAAAATGTGATGAATTTTGAATGCTAAAACCGAAGGAGGCAATCTGTTTGGTTTGCTTGTTCACCATCTAAAATAGAAAGCTTATTTCATAGGCCACTGCTTTCTCCTTAATGATTGGCCTGTAATTGTTGCCTTTGGCTACTCCTTGTTTTGAAACCAGTTGGACTTGGCCTGAGCATGGTAACCATAGGAGGAAATATCTCTGGACACAATTTATCAACTTAAAAATAACTCAGACTGTTCTTAAGTATGTTTCCTCTCATCCTCCTAATAATCTGTCCTTTACTCCCATTGTGTGGTTTCTTGCCTCATTTCTCCTCCTTGAGGGCAGAGGATATGTATTATTCCAGCATGTGTCTCCTACAGTGCCTAGCAAAAGGCCTTTTATACAGAAAATAATCAATAGATGTTATTAAACAGGGGAGGGGAGATTATGAAGGCCTCAGGTGCGTACAGAGGAGTTGAAGCTTTTATCCTATTTTGTAGGTGTCAAATGCAGAACGTTTAAAATGGTATATATGCAATCCAATCCATTTCATGGTTGGCTTGTGCCCCCTTCTAAGATTTTATTTTCACTAAACACTTAGTAATGATTTTGTGAGAAGTTAACATTGTAGAAGCAATTTTCAGAGCAGTTGCTCTAAAGTTAAGGAATAATGAGCTTGGAAGATAAAACTGCATTCAGATCCCAACTCTACCACTTACTAGTTTGGGAACTTGAGTTAGTTTCTTAAGCTCTTTAAACTTCAGCTTCAGCATATGTAAGTGGGAATAAGGTGAGTGTGAAGGTTAAACATAAGAGTATATAAGCACAGTACACTGTGTAGTGCTGGCACATAGTAGGTATTCAGCACATGTTATTTTCTACCTCTCTATATCTCACTTTGCCTCTGCCTGTTACACAGTATTTCATTTAGCTTAACCCCCAAATTATTTCACTTTCTCCAGTTTGAGTACATTTTTTAAAAATGTCCTTTATGATTATGGTTTCCATATTACTTTAAAAAGAATTACAAAGGACCTAGATATTTAGATTTCTCTTTAGCATGTTTTCTCAGCAGCAAATAATCCCATGTGTGTCATTTTGATTTAATGCTTGCATAATGCACCTTTTGTAGCTACTGCTATAGTAGCTACAGAGTTGATGTTTAATTCTTCTAGTGATAGTTGTATTTTTGCACTAAGAACTATATTCTGGAAACCCAATGGGGGACATGCTATTTAATGCAATGCCTCCAGCCTATTCGTTGAGATAATTTTATGATCTGCCACAAATTATAAGAATTTTGGCCACACTTAGCCCTTGGCAAAAACCTAATTCCTGCTATTTTATTCAATGAAGAATCTATTCTAAATTAAAAGATTATTGTAGCAAATAAGTAGCTTGCATGATGCCCTCTCAATGTTAAGATATCACAATAAAGGGTTTCTTTTACTTGGAAACAACGTTTATGGCTATATCATTTTGAAAATTTAAGGTGATGCAAAAATTGAGAACATTTTCCGTGTAGCATGGAAAATATGTTCAGTTTCAATAACACTGAATGTAGAGGCAGTGTAGGTTTTTACTGGATGCAATGTGGTACAGCGTCCTGGACAGAAACCTTGTAGATCAGTTCAAGCAATGAAAATATATGAACCAAGTATAGGGACATTGCATAATAGTTATAGGACCACTTTAAATCACCTGGGTGTGCCAGAATAGCCATTCGTGGTTGCTAATGCATACAACAACGCTTTAGGTTGTTTTTTTATCCCCTACTTTACAGGTCAGGGAAACAGAGGTCCAGAGAATTTAAGCAAGGTACCTATATTCACATAAGTACTAGTCCTGCTTCCCCAGAAATATCTAGGCAATCATACATCTGAGTCAAAAAACAAAAACAAAAAACAAAACAAGTCTGCAGCATTGCCACTATTAAAGATTTTCCATTAAAGACCAGCAGTTTTTAGCACTTTGAATGTGTGGATTTCACACTTCTCTAAGGCCAAGTAATTAATAAACAAACAGAGTGTTCTTAGCAAAGTTTTTCATTAACAAGACTCTTCTGGGTTAATGCTGAGATTAGCTTTTTTTTGGACCAGGTCCATATTACTGTGGCATGTGGAGGTCGGTGGGCAGAGAGAGGAGTGAGGAGCAAAAGAGCATGTGTTGGTCTCACTTGTGCCAAGTTAAGAGAGCAGAACGAAGGTCTAGAAAATTGTGCCGCCTGGCACTGAAATATCATAACTGATGTTGTCAGTGATGTTTAATTTGTGTAATTTCTTTCTAGATCATTTTTTTCTGTTTTTCTTCATATGGAAAAGGAGGGCTCATTCACTCACTCATTCATTCATTTAGTTCCTACTTAATTGGTGCCAAATCTGCGGTTGCAGAGAACTAGATAGACTTCTTTCATAGAGCAGTCACTACTCTAAACAGGGAATGGATAGTCCCACAGGTAGGTAATGGCAGTGCAGCAACAGCAGGGTGGCTTGGCACATGTGAGTACAAGGGAGGAAATGACTGACCCAGTTTGGATGGCTCCCAGAAGATGTCAGGAAGGAATCCTTCATTTGGGGCTTACAGGGATGAATAGGAGTTTCAGGCAAAGGAGAATAAAAGGACATTTAAGGACAGATGGTTTTACAAAGGCATAGAGATGTGCAAAAGCATGACCGTGACTTGGGGAACACTGCGAAGCTCCTTATAGTAGAATAGAAGAGCTCTCTACCAGAATGGGCTGTTAGGCCTAGGCACCAGGCTCAGGAATGTTTTTCTTGTAGTAAACAAGGGTCTATTAATGTAGTAAAGCAACATAATCAGATGTGGGCATGAAAGAAAAGGTGAATGCCCACAAGATATGTGAAAACTCCCCTGAGAGCCTGTGGGTAGGGGTCTATTTAGGTTGCCGTTGGAGGCAACAAACTCAGGTTCCATTAAAACCCAGGCCCACCTTGAGTGTGTGGAATACAGTGATGCTGAGGACATAGACCCTCCCTGTAAGGAGCTTATGGTCTGTTACACAGGAATCTCTTACTAGATCCAGAATGTAGGCAGTGCCCTGACACATGCAGAAGTAACAAGCTGTGGGTCCAGGACAGAATGGTTAATCTCTGTTACTTTCCCAGTCAGACAGAGCTCATATACTAAGCAATTTGTTTTTAACTCACAGTGTCTTTTGTTTCAATTCGCTGTGTAATATTTTGGGGTTTTTTTCCCAACCACTGGTCTGTAAAGTGAGCTCCAGGCTCCTGGCCTCCTAGCTCCCTGTCTCACTCCTCTCCACAGGTTCCATACCTAGTGCATGTTTCAGCCATGTTCGGATGGGGTTTCAGGAAGGAGCCACCACCTGAACTGAACCTGGAAGGATTTTGATTGCTAGCCTTAAGGCATATTGTAGTAGTAAGCAAAACCTTAGAAAGGCAGGATGGTTCATGGAACTGGAACTGGGTGTCATTTTGATGGTGATAAAATGGATTAAGGTGATGGTGGTGGTGGTGAAAATAAAAAGTTAGGGCCAGATGGTGGAACAACATTGAATACTATACGAAAGCAGTTTGACCTTCAGACTATAGGCAGTAGGGCAGCACTGAAGGTCTTGAAGCAGTAGAGTGGATAAACCAGAGCTTGTGTTTGGGCGGCGGGGCGGGTAGCTGTGTGTAGGATGGATTAGAAAGAAAAATAACTAGAGGCATAAAGTATTAAGGCTAGTTAAATTATTCATTAGAGTATTAAAAAGGTGATTGTGTGGCATCTCTTTATTGCTTCATAGAGAATGTGCCATTAGAAAAACTTCATTCATATTTGTTTTCCTTCTGGAAATAATTACAATAAAAAGAACTTCTATCCAACATAGAGGGATTGTATTCAACACATAGCATTAGACATTTTTACTTGCTCATCTCTTTTTATCCTTGTAGTCTCATGCAGATGTATAGTTTGTGAGCTGTCCCACTAAGATGAAAGAGAACACAGTGTTTTATGGGGCCATCGCTTGATAATGTTGTCAGCTGCCACTGATTGATAGGAACTCTGAGAAGGTGGACTTGGGTTATTGCCAGGCATTTTGAAGGGATAGGAGTAAGTTCTGACTAACCAGGAGTTCACGCAGTCTTCCTCGTGTATTTTTTCTTCTAAAGCTGTTCCATTATAAGCCCCTAGGTGAATGCAGACACAGGTTATTTCAGGGACTTGCCACTGTTTACCTCCTGAAGGCTATCAGTTCGTTTTATAAACCTTTAGATCAAGAACATGCAGTGCCAGCCCTGACAACCCAGGACAGGCTGCCTTGCCCTTTCTGGTGATTTTCCACATTGGTGCTGATTTTTGGTCAATGATTTATATTGGGGATTAACCGAGACACTGTTCCTAAACTTCCGCATTGGCAACTCTTGGACTGATTCAAATGCTCTTTATCGTGAACCTTGATTTACCCCCAATCTCAGTCTCGTCCCGTCTCCCACTCTGGTTCTCCATCCCTCTCATTTAGTCAGTCGGTCTATTGGTGTATACTTTCTGAGGACCTGCCGTATTCTTGGCGTCAGGAGTACAGTGATGAACAAAACGCAGTCTATGGTCTGTGTTCTTTTGGAACTTCTATCTCACAGTAGGGGAAGCAGGCGTTCATTATGCAATCCTCCAGATAAATGGGATGTGACATCTGCGATGCGTGCTGTGCATGAGAGGCTTGGGGAAGGATAGGATAACTTGCCATTGTTCTCATGGATGAGAGGCCTTCATAGGTATAAGCTCCTTGAAGGCAGAGATAGCATTTTTTTACCCCCACAATTCTAGCATGTTGATTGTGCTTTACATTTGGTGTCTGACTAGTGGGTGACTTGCCAGCTTTGGTAGACCTTTCTTTCCCAGTGTTGCTGGGACAATGGCAGCAGTGTGGGTGAAAAGGTTAATTATTAACTCCTCACTGGTTAATAAAGACTCTCTACTGCCTCATCTGGCCATATCCATAGATATAAAGCTCCCAGATCTTCAGGAGGACAGGGTCCTTAAACATCCTTCTGTAGACTGCTCCTTAACTGGTGACGCTTGGTTCCCGCATTGTCCCCTACATCTGTGCTTTTTGGTTGTTGACTTTGATATCCTAAGATATTTTTTTCTTTTAGATGAATCTCAGCTGTGGCTAGAAAGTATTTTAACATTATTTTATAGATTCTTGCCTGGGAAAGTCCTTTGTAAACTGCTCTGTGTTGGGTGCTGCTGTTCTGTCTTCTGTTGGAGGATAGAGCCATGCCCCATGGTGTTGTCACTTGTGGAAAGCATCTTTCTTTGCTTCTTTTCACTGGATCACCCTTTTTTTCACTTATATTGATGATTCAGGGTCAAACTGGATTGTAAGGACGTAGGACCTTCTTTTCTGCCTCTAACAGTGAATGACTCACTCTAAAAACATTGGGCTGCCTGAGAAGGGGAAGCAGAGAAAAGATGGATGCCATTGGTTCTTACTCTCAATGATTTTATGATCTGATTGGAGCCATGACATGTACCAAATGATAGAATATAAGGCAGAATAGATACAGGCCAACAGCAAAGAGGACAAGGTCAAGAGCTATGGATATTTCCGAAGAGGGGAGGCATCTTCCAGCTGGAAGGCTCATGAAGGTTGAGGTATTTGAAAGATGGGTGGGATCCAGACATGCAGAAATGGGCAGGGGTAATATGGGCCATGAAAGCAATCATGTGTGCAGGTACAGAGCTCAGGAAGCTCAAAGTGTTAACAAGGAATGTTCTAGTAGTTCTGTTGGGCTAAGTTTGGATTTGTGAGAGGGTATAGAAGACCCTATGGCTGCATCTATAGCACTGGTGCCCATCTGATACAGCTTTGGTCCAGCAATGAAGGGAAGCTAAGTTTTCTCTCTGATTCTCATTTTTTTTTTAACATGGGAAAAAAATATGTGGGGAATCCTCACATATTTCTCCCAAAGGGAGGGCCAATAGAGGTTTTCTCAGAGTACACTAGCTAGGGTCAGTTCAGCCCGCTAAGGGTATGAGTTTGCCTTAGAAATGTCTGCAGCCAAGGAAGAGAAGCAGTCCATTTGTTACTTTTTTCTTTGTGGCTCCTTGACTCCATTCAATTACAAAGTGGCTCTTAGGCTGTTAAAGCGGACTGTCTCTGGGCTACAATTTCTAGCCGCAGACCCTGCATTTGCTGTGCCTCAAACATGACCTTGAGGCCGCATCCCATTACACACACAGCCCACAACAACGTTAACCATTCTTCTGTCTGGGTAAGGCAGACACAGTGCAAACTCTAAGCCTTTCTGTAGGAATCTCTCTGAATTGCCCCTTTAGCAGGAAATTTCATGGCAGTCTGGGATGCAGGGGAAGCCGATGATGGGATCACTTTCAACTGTGTTATGTTATTTAGGAGAAAGGAAAAATAAAATAAAAACTGGATTGCAGTGCCTGGTGAGGATCATAGTATAAAAGTGGCAGGTCAGGCTGTGTTTATCTTTGCTGCTGCCTGTGGGAAACGCAAGGGCAGCTGCAGCTGCAGAATCTCAGACCTAAAGAAGTGATAGGGTATATGCATTCCTAAAGGAAATTTTATGCTGCAGAGGAACAGTAGTATCAGGACACTTAGTGGTGAAGTGTGACATTGCCTCTCAGCTCTATAAGCTATTACAAGGATTTATCAAGAAGAATGAAGGAAATAAGTCATGAATGCTGTGGGTGCTATAAATATAGAATCTAGAGATTCCTGGTATCAGAAAGAAAGAATGTGCAGTAGTCTGGAGAGCTTGGGGGTCAGCAGATGGGTTTTTAAAAAGAGTACCAGTTTCTTGCCTATGCTTTAGAGAAATGCTGCTTTCTCTGTCTAAAATGGTCTTCGACCCCCCTCCCTCATTCTGCCTATCAAAAATCAGCCTTATCACTCTAGTTAGGATATGCACACTGAAGGCAGGCGTGTTACTCTTGCCTACCACCTATTTTGAAATGCAACAACAGTATAAAATTCATCTGCAAAAAAACTCTATATGTCTGAAATTTTTCATAATAAAATGTTGGAGAATATATATTCTATCCTTAAAAGCCTAGCTTATGTTCCAGTACTTTGGGGAAGGCTTTCTAGATTTCCTGAATTATTTGTGGCCAATTACTCATACATGTTACTAGAACCTCTTTCATGGCAATAGTTGTCTGATGTGTAGAGCCGATTTGCTCTTGTATCTTAGCCCTTGTGTTGGACAGTGGGCAGGCAGGCTGGCTGTCTTCTTTTTATATCCCTGATGCACCAGACAGGCATCATGAGGCACAAAGTATGTGGTCCCCTCATGACTGTATGATTAGTTTAGGAACATCATGATTAACTTTAAAGTTAATTTTGTTGAAATCATTTTTTGTAATGGAAAGTTTACTGAAGGAAGCACCACTGTATGCGGGGATGTGTGGCTGCGTGCTGGTGTGCGTGTGTGTGTACGCGTGCGCGAGTGTGTGTGTGTTGGAAGAGAAAAAACAATGAGGGTTAACATTTCTAATACCCAGTATCCTAACACTGACCACAGAACAAGACTGTGTTGCATGGACCAGAGGCCCACTGCCAGTTACATCACTGATGGCTGGTGCCACTGAGTTTCCAGTCCTTGAGAAGAGAATTCTGTACCTTAGTACAGCAATCTCCAACCTTGTTGGCCTTTTTGGCGACCGGTGCTAACAGAATCTAATGCCTGATGATCTGAGGTGGAGCTGAGATGGTGCTGCCAGCACAGGGGAACGGCTGCAAATAGATGAAGCTTCACTTCACTGCAGCACAGTTCCTAACAGGCCACAGACTGGTACAGGTCCACAACCCAGGAGCTGGGGACCCTGCCTTAGTACCATGATTCGGATCCAGAGCTCTGGACTATTTGGATCCACCCCATTTAGAGGTCCCTGCTATAGAAATATAAATAGGTCTCAGGACATCCTATCACGGTCACTGATAAGAATCCCTTGAGAACCTACTTGATTTCCCCAAAATATGTACAACTCCAAGCAAAAAGATATTCCAAAATCATTTGGAATGGCATACATGTTTCCCTAATGGGTAAGCATATTTTAATTCTGGGAAGATTTATAGTTGAAAATAGGAGATTTTAAGAGAACCAAAGCTATAGTATTAATGTTTTTGATTTAAAGGATTTATACATATTTGACATTTTTTAAATTTTATTTTCCAATTATAGTTCACATTCAGTATTATTTTATATTAGGTGTACAGCGTAGTGGTTAGACATGGAATTTTTGATGTGATCCCCCCAACAAGTCTAGTAGTACCTACCTGGCACTATACATAGTTATTACAATATTATTATTATTATTTTTCCCCCTTAAATAGTTGTTTATTGGCAGTGGGCTGGAAAGGGCGATGGAGTTAGCCTTATGCTGTATTTTATATCCCCATGACTATTTTGTAACTACCAATTCGTACTTCCTAACCCCTTCACTCAAGTAATTTTTAAAAATAATTTTGCCCATGCAACAGGTTAGCCTGTATTTCCAAATCGAAATGTGACATGGGGTAATTGATTTAGATTTGCTTTTTGGAAGTATTGAAGTCTTACTAGATTTGTAAGCAATATTAGAGCATTTATGATAGTTTATTAGGTTTCTAAGAGTTGTTTAAGGGAAAGTTTTTTTTATAAGTTGAATCAAACAGTTCTAATATTTAAAAGAAATACATTCTAAATTACATAGTTTTAAATATTTAAAAGATTGTAGGTTCGAGAAATGGGCCAAATTTTATTCGAATGGACCTTTGAAAGTGATTGTAAAAATTATAAGATGCATGAGTTGAACTTAAAACTTAAGGATGAACTAGGTATTTAAGTGGTTTTTGTAAAATAACCAAACAAATGAAATATACATTTTTATAAACCAGGTAAACCCAAATAATGTTTTCTGTACACAAAGCTACCTTCATGGTCATTAAAAAATTCACATGAAATAAAGTGATTAACAATGCCTAGATCACAGTAGATGTTTAGTGTTAATTGAATTTGAATTTAAAAATTGAATCAGTGATATTCCTTACAGAGATAAGAAACACATAGGCTTGAAATATGATATGTAGAAAGGATACAGGGTTTTGAAAGGTGATCTTACCCATGTAAAGCACAGGGTCATAAGAGTTAAGACAAGTTTTGAATGGAATGATGACTGTAGCATAGTGCTCTCTGCACATAGTAGATTCTCACTGAGGGCCTGTTGCAGAAGTGGCGATTTTTAGAAGTACTGTAATCTAAATTATGAGTTGACATTGTTTAACTGCAAGGGGTACCCTTTGTATAGACTCCAGGGTATACAGTCAAATGTGGCCATCCTGGATATTGATCTCATCCATTCAGCCAAATGCCATGAGAAATTAAAAATTAGTTATATGGGTGATTGTCACACATAACAATCTATTCTGTCTGCTTTCACAGAAAATTAAGCAAGTATGGGGACAGGAGACATTTTTGCTATCTGGACAAGGTTCAGCTGAAATTGTATGTAATACAGAGCCCTGGATTTATTTCATCCTGGCCACTCAGACAGCCCTGAACAGGGTGCACAGTGAGGCCCCAAGCTGGAGGATGCTTGGCTCATCTGCAGACATTGTCATTTAGGTCTGGCTTCTGGTAATTAGGTACTCCTAGCTGGGCCCAGCTATCAGCGAGCCTTTGAGACAAATTGCAAAATCTGTACAACCATCTGAGAGATGGAGAAGTAGACCCGATGACACTACAGGAGATATTGGTAGTTCTCAAAAGTTTGAAAGAGAATCCTTAGAGAAGCAGTCCTCAAAACTGAATTTCAAGGTCCTTTTCCTGTGGTTAAAGGGTAAGTGTAGTTACAGAATCAAGATCTTTTCAGACTGGATTGATGGACTTTATTTAACGGGTTGAAATGCAATAGAAATAAATGTAAGGTTCTGTGTTTGGATATGAAAATCCTAACTATGCATAAAAAGACTGGGTATAGGGGTAGGGATATATCTGCGGAGTAGTCTGTATGAAAAAGTCCTAGGAGTTCAAATTGACGTAAGTTGACTGTTTATTGTGGCCTGGCTAAACCAAATGCAGTGTTAGGCTGCATCAACAGAGGTAGAGTATTTAGGATGAGAGAGGCGATAGACCCACTCTGCTGTGGATCTGTCACAGCAGGAACATCCCTACAGTTCTGGGCTCAAGGCTACAAAAGGAAAGTTGGACAAAGGATGGTCACAGGATATATGGAGGGCGATGGGTGTTCCAGAGCTTGTCACAGATAACAAAGGAACAGGGGAGCTTTGGCCTGGACACAACTCCAGGAGAACCTGAAAGCTGTCATTAATATCTGAGAGTCAGTCATGTGCATAATGGACTAGTCTTGTTTCTTGTTAAGAGGAATAAGAAGACTCTGAGGATGAAAGTTACAGGAAGCAACAGATAAGGAGGGTCGTTTTATCTTTAACTGTTTTAAGGTAAAATGGACTGCTTCCTGAATTCTAGAAGTGCTAGTTTAGGCTAATAAGGCCTTTGACTTTTAGGGGTGGGAATGCATGACCCAACAGCCCCAAGATTCCACAATTCCTTTGCTTTCCCGTGGCTGTGTGTTCTATAGTCCAAACAGGCAGGTGGTGGACAGAGCCATAATTATAGGAATGTTGCAGGCAGCGATGGGACAGTTCTTAAAATTCTCATATAAGATTTCCATAAGGACACTCTTGATTGGTCCCCATTAGTGCTGCCAGTTCTTTAGTCGGCCAAGGGAGATCTGGTGGATGTGGTCATTCTTTCACCAGAGGCTGTGTTACTTCCGCATTTATTCTGTGTACCAGCAGTGTGCGGGGTGCTGGAGAGGCTTTGGGGAATAAGACAGATCTCTTGTTCTATTCAGGTATGCAGTATGCCTGGAAAGTAAGACTACAAACACAAATTATACAACTAGCCAGACAGTTACGATTATAGTTACAGTTTGGACCCATGTTTTACAGGAATGGGTTAACTTCACATAGCATTACATTTCCCCCACTTAGCTTCGGCGCTATACTTTCCTGTTGTATTATAGTCTTATAGTTCTTCAGAGTCAGGTTACCTGAAACTTCTCATTCTCCTGGTATGGTACAGATGGGAGGTATTTGCTTATACTTTCAGGCATTTTCTTTCCCCCCAAAGTAATAAAGCTTTGAGGAGGTTGAGTCATTTTTTTCGCAGACGTGATCTTGTGTATGGTTAGTTACTAATGTGGTGACTACTACTACTGTTAGGAGATGTCTGCTTTCATACTGTTAGCTTCTTATCGTAGGGTTTCCGTGGCCACAGCCGTTCATTCTATAGTGGCTGTAAAAACTCTATAACTAAAAGTAGAAACCTGGGTGAGGAGGAATTAAAATGAAAAATAAGGCTAGAACAGAACCGGGTTTATGGACTCCCACACTAATCCTTGTATTTGTTGCTTATGCAAATGACCACCTATTTAGATACAAATGGGAAAAAAAAAGGGGGCACATTTTTAAAAAGCACATATCTGTCCTCAATTGCTGATCATAGTTCATAATTAAATGCCCCTCATCCTAACTTTGTCTAAATGTTTTTGCAAACAATTACTGTTTAGTTTTTATAATATTAATAAACTTAGAGCTACAACGGATTCTGAATTCTATTCTTAGGTTTCAGATGCTTTTTTTTGCTGTCCCTTCTTATTGTAAATTATTCTTTCTTTCAGGTAGGAACGAATTGATAGCCAGATACATCAAACTCAGGACAGGGAAGACGAGGACCAGAAAACAGGTAAAATAACCTACCTGGAAATTTTGCATGTCAGCGAATGGCCCAAGGAGGCATTTTGGCTGCAGTGGCTGTCTGTGCTTTGGATCCTAGGAGCCCCCGATTTGAGTTCCCTGTAAGGACGTCAGTGCTGTCTAAATTTGGTGTTTTAAATTGGCTCAGTTTTCACTGTTCATCATTTCAGTGACCCTTTACTATGTGGTCTCCAGATGGGAAAGTTTTACTGCTAAGGACAGTGTATGAACTGCTCCTGTACTGTATATTAACAGTTTTATTTCTTTCCCAAACTTTGTATCTGCAAACACTGTAAGAGCTGCAGGTGCAAATATACTTGCAAGTCATGAAATTTTGAGATTTTGTGCATTGTAAAATCCTGGAACAATTATATATTAGTCATCATTTCAATGAAAATGTAATATTAGCAGCCATGAGTATTGGCCTGAATATGATTCTGAATGATGTGCGTCCAGGGAACTGTTGCTCCTTAAGCTATGGCTTTTTGTCAGTAGCTGCTGTGACTGAAATGAAGTTACAACTGAAATACCTCTGTGCAGAACAGTGTCAGGAATTTTCTTCTGCCCTTTGTGAGGGCTCTGGCTCTCCTCCTTTTTGATGTAAAACAGCCCAAATCTCAGACCCAGTTCAGAACTGGGATGGATGAGAAATTTGTGTTTAACTAAAAACAGAAAAAGGGGAAGGGGGAAAAAAATCAGACAAACCTTATGGGTGAGTTGTTAACTGAAAAAATTCATTTTTTGATGTTGACCTATGCTGATGGATCTGACATGGATTTTAAAAACTATAATCAAACCAAAAGGCAAACTCAACTGTGGTCTCATTAAGCCTGAGCAGCAGATTCCAGTCCTCTGCTCAGTGATGAGTTGTTTTCATGAGTGTTTATGAGGGGGAGAGCTTTCCCCCAGGAATGCTACATGTGCCCCAGCCAGGAGCCTGGCTGCTGAGTCAGCATAGAGGGAAGTGGCGTCCTGCCAGTGTTCAGAGGCAGGACTTTGTTTGGTGGATGTTCCCCCGACAGGGGACAGTGGTTCTCATTAAGTCAGAGAATCACATCAGAACAAAATTCGGGTGAAAACAAGTGAAAGCAGGAGCCAGATGGAGGGGTAAAGAGAATGGAGGAGTTCTCGCTTCTCCTTTAAAAAAAAAAATGAACGAACGATTTAAACTCAAAGACAAAGTTAAAGCTGAAAGGGTCTTTTATTATCATAAATCCTGTGTTTTAGAGTGTTTGAAATGAAGTAATGGTCTCACAGTCTGAGTTGCTGAACTTTTACATGGAAGGTTCTAAATTTCTGAAACACAAAAACAGACAAGATCTCATTCTTAACATAGTGAAAGTACTGGGCTTGGGCTGTCTGCTGGTCTGTGAGCTCTGGTCATGTGCCCAACCCCTTCACTGGGGGACTCTTCTAAATTTAACCAAGCCCTGCTGAAAGAGATGCAAATTTGTTTACCCAGTGGAATCATTGTTTCAGAAGCCAGGCTTGGCTTGGTTTCCACACCCGGCATCCTGGGGGTGTTTTTAGGCAGCAGTTGGTGATACCTCTCCAATGTGAATTTGTTGTTCAGCAAATCCGTGTGGTTTTCAACCCAGATTTTTGACAGGATGGCTGGCTGGCTGTATTCACACTTTGCGCTTTGTAATAATATGCAAATCCACTTGGCGCCCAGTCAATACCCAAAAGAGTGGAAGGATTAAAGATATTTATAAGGGCAAAAAAAAAAAAAATGCTCTGCTAACTGGGTCTTTCCATTTCACTTTGAGATCTAATTTACATGTCAGTATTATTTTAACATTTGCTACAGAATCCAGAGCTCTTAATGAGATCAGAATACAACCGACAGCTTCAGCTTTTTGATTCTGAAGAATGTGCTAATTTATGGATCGTCTCTTCTAAATTGAGAAAAAGGGATTTTCCCTCCTGATACTGAGAAGCTATAAATATTTTCATTTACCTCTACTCCCACCTTTCTAATTTCATAAAGAAAACAACCCCAATCTCCCCCTCTCAACCCGTGCCCGTGATTGCTCCCGGGTGAGAAAAAACTGGATTAGCCTAAACTTCCCTCCTGAATCAAGTCACTGCAGTGATGACCCAGTCTGAAAAGCTTAGAGCAGCGCTGGGGGCTTGGTGTCTGGCTGGGACTGTGTCCTCCTAACTGCAGAGCTTTGTTGAGATGCAAATAACCTACCCCCCCACCCCACCCCAAACCTTTCTAAGGAGCAGCAATTTTATATTTGATTTCCTTTTTTTGTTTTGTTTTGTTTTGTTTTGTTTCCCCTCATAAACCCGAACAATGTAGGTGTCTAGTCATATACAGGTCTTAGCAAGAAAGAAAGTTCGAGAAATTCAAGCCGCCATTAAGGTACGTCTGGCTTGCCCAGTTGTAGGGGGCTTTTCATCTCCATGGTTACAGGCTTTTCCTTTGTTTTCCTCCCTTCCCCTACCCTGCAGGTGTCTAGTCACATTCAGGTTCTTGCCAGAAGGAAATCTCGTGATTTTCATTCCAAGCTAAAGGTATGCGCTTTCCTGCTTTTTGGCTTGTGGTTGCTATGCATCTCACTTCCTGTTTTCCATGGTGACTGGTGAATGCCTGGTGCTGGGATTCTCGTAACCTAGTTTCCTCGCATGTGAGAGCTGTTTACATTTCTTTGTGTCTAATCTCTCTGTTTCTGTACTAGCTTCACATTAAGCTCAGTGTGTGGGTGTGTGTGTGCGTGCGTGTGTGTGGGTGTGTGTGTGTGTGTGTGTCCCTAATAACAATGCAAATGCAGCAGAGAGCTGGTCTTAATAACTTTCAGCACAGAACCTTGATTTCTTTTTTTTTACCCTTCGAATGTCCACCAAGCAGCCTTTGGCTAGGAGAGGAAAAAAGTCCAGAGACACAAAGTTTGTGTAGAAATTATAAACAGGAATCATTTCCACAGTGGTCATCATGAAATTACTTTAAAAAAATATTTAGAAATTGTTTTGTGCTTTTGATGTATTTTCAAGAATACTTACGAAAAATACGCCTCTTTCATGTAATTCTTCACGTGTTCTTCCAACACAGTATTTCCTGCCAGATTTCTTCTACATTGCTTAATATTGTTTTCTAAGTTATTAAAAAAATGGGAGGTGAGGCCTTTAAATAAGATAGATCTTAAAGATGGGAAAGCTTCTGACCAAATTTATGTTTGCAGTTCCATTCGTACTTGAGTTTAAAATTTTTTTACATGTGCCTCATTTTCCCATCTTGTAACATTTTTTCATAGAGAAAATAGAGGCATGGACAATTTTTTAAATGCAAGTTCTCCCTATTTTTTCCCCTTCCAAAATTTGCAGTAAAGCATACATGACTTTTTTTTCATAATGCCCTGTTTTAGAAATACAAAGGGATTATAGTTTGCATGGAGTTTTACTTTATAATCAAAACAAATTCGTAGCTCATATTGTTGTTGCCTTTCCCATATGCCATTTTTTGTTCCGTTCTTTATTTTTCCATATGTTAAGTAAATTCATGTGTTTGTTCTAAGCCTAAAGAACAAAGTGCAATTTCATATGTGGTGAACACTGGGACCCTGTCCCAAAATCCTCCAACTTTTTTTATGCAAATAAGGTTGGCTGTGGAGTAGGACTAGTGACTAGGAAGGAGCATTTGGTGTGCCCTCTGCAGTGGGCAGCATGCTGGCTCGCTCGCACGTGTGGCTGATGGTGGCTGGCTTTTAGCTGCACTGGCTGAGCAGTTGGAAGACTAAGATAACTTCTTAGATCCTGCTTTTTAACCAAAGGTGCAGTCCTCTCTATGTGGATGTAACTACCACAATGTTTGCTCAAGTTCTGACTCTGTTTCTAGTTTCTCCGAGCTAACGAATTAATGATGTACAAAGAAATTTATAGACATCAATTTTGTGTTTCCACCCATGATGTTACATATTACTCTATTTCTACACTGTGTGGTTCCTATAGACTCTCCAGGGCACATAGCCCTAGACCAAAGGCCCAGTAAGTGGTGGATGAAGCTCTCCTGTTCAGAGGGATCCCCATGGGGTACAGGAAGCACTCATTTTCTCACTTGGTGATTTTAAGAATATTCCTCAATGGAAACAGTTTTGCCATTATACGTGTCATACACACAGACACACAGACACACAGTTGTATTTGTGTTTGTTCTTAAAAACTAAAAAAAAAGAACATACCCCCCCCCACCCCACCACACACACACACACACACTTGCAGCCCTGGCCCACTCTCCTTTGGGACAGACACAGGAGGAGGCAGAAACAGAGGTAGTTGGGTAGCAACTGGCTCAGCTTTTCAGCTCCGAGAACCACCTCCGTCGACTGTAGTTTCTTTCCTTCTTCCCTACCACATCATTCTTGGAAAAATGGAGGCCTCTGTTCTTCCCATCAGCTAACACCAACTGAGCGTTCTAGGCATGGCACTTATCATGGGGAGCAGTTAACAGCTAACCCCCTCTTCACAGAGCAGGCCATGTAAATGGGAATGTGAAATATAGGGCACTGTTGGATAAGCAGAAAGAGCCAAAATAAAACGTGGAAGGAATCCCAGGACGAGCCGCACGGACAACAGGCTGCTGTTTGGGAACTGAAAGGCAACAAAGGAGTTAGTGTGGTGTACAGCTTCTCGCATGCTTTCTCATGTACCCGCACTACAAAGTAAGTTCCATTACCCAGATTTTAAGAAATAATACTTAGATAACCAGGGTTCTCAGAGTTTAATTGACTTACCAAAAGCCACCAAGCCTAGTAAGTGTCAAAGTCAGGATGTGAACACAGATCTTTCTGAATCCTAAACCACTGCTCTTTTAGACAGGGTTTTATCTAGTGGAGATAGAATGTTCTCAAGTGGAAAGCTTCACACCAGCACACACTATAGATAAACTGTCACTCCTCACGTCTCTTGGAGCTAGGCATACAGTCCTTGCTACCAGCCTTCCCCCAGCACCCACATTTTATAAGTAAGGTATTTTTAACTTTGAGCTCTTGGTCAAAATATGGACTTAATTTGTGATTGACACTGTGGAGATTGTCAGTAACTCAGGGTGATGTGATCCTAGCTGCTCTGTCACCAGTCTGAGGGCACTAGGACAGTTGAGAATAAGGCTGTCTGTCACCTGCCTGAGGAGATGTTGCTGCCTTCACCTCCCGTGGGCATTTTTTGTTAAAGATGCCCTCATTAACCTTCCTAGTCAGCGATCACCAGGTTATGGGCTCGAGTTTGTTGGCCTTGTAGGATAGGTAGATCTCACCACTCCACCTGCACTTTCTTGCTCAGCACTGGAGTGTAACAGCCCATTTGTAGGAGGCAAGGATGAGCTTCCTTGTTGAGTTTGTTGTGGGGTCAGGCTGACAGCTATGTCTTCATGGCCTCCCACACCAGCTAATGAGATAAACTCGGTACAGAAAGTTGAAGTCAATAACAAGGATAGCTTCTGGGTGGGCGGTGAGAAGTATCCAGACTTACAAGAGATGTTGTGCTTTGCCTAAGATGATGAAGCAGGGCTTCCTGGAAAAGGTGGCTGGTGACTGACCATCTCAGGACTGGTCCTTGCAGCGCCTGCCTTAGCCAGGATACTCACCATCTTTCCACATGCTCAGAAGTCAAAGGATTTCTGTTCTCTGGGGTGGACAAAGGCTTGTGGCCCTCCTGTGAAGACTGAAGCCAAGCTCCATTTTTTTGTCTTCCCTTGGAGTTTGAATAAGTGATTTACTCACACCTGGGGCCACTGCCAGGGGTGGCTTCCATGTGATCCCTCTTGCTTTTTTTTTTTTTTAACATCTACAGCACCCAATATGCCTAGGTGGTCTCCCATCCAAGTACTAATCAGGCCCTACCCTGCTGAGCTTCCGAGATCAGATGAGATCGGGCACATTCAGAGTAGCATGGCTGTAGACCCTTTAAGCCTCTCTTCCCTTCCTGGAGAAGGGTGCTGTAGAATTTTTTAGGTCAGTGGTTTTCAAATCTTTCTTAAGCAGCAAAACTCATATTTCAAATTGAAATCTTACTCGAAACTTTCAATATAAAAGTGTAAAGGCTGTTTTAATTGAAGCTCATGCTCTCTCATCCTTAGCAATAGCTTCTTTGGCTGTTCCATTGAATAAGTTTTGAAAAACCACACTGCTTTAGGCAGAAGGAAAAGAAGATGGCTGCCCCTCAGCTGTCCCTTCCAGCCTTTAGGGGGAAGCTCACATTTCCCGTATTAAAGCCCGTGTCGCCTATAGTTCTGTAACCTGTTCTGCCATAGTCTTCTGAAGAAAACAGACTCAAGAAGAGGGTGGTCGTTCTTAGGTCACAGTTATAGATGAGTCATCGTAACTGCAAAAGTCATCTTGAAAATCAGTTGGAACAAGTTCCAAAGGTCAGCTTTGTGCTTCTGCTGACTGCAGTGGTTCTCAACGTGCTCGTTTGTGAGCCACGAAATGTGTGGACTTCAATTTTAATTTTTATAGCAAAATTTGTTTTAGTA
Organism: Pteropus medius; assembly: GCF_902729225.1. NCBI lineage: Eukaryota > Metazoa > Chordata > Mammalia > Chiroptera > Pteropodidae > Pteropus > Pteropus medius. Next base: position 4,732,669 of record NW_024342470.1, read on the forward strand.
AAAGTTTAAGATTTCCATGTAGATTTGAACTCTGAAAGCTCAGAAATGATTACTTAATTAATTTCCGTACACTTTTATTGAGAATCCAGTGTGTTCTAGACCCTTTAGTAGATGTCAGGCATAGAGAGTTAAATAAGCAACGTTTCTGTTCTTCAGGAACACTAAACTTCTCTGTTATTTTTGGCTACATTTGGAGAAAATACTGGAAGATTTCCAGTAGATTGTCCCCAGCTTGCAGGGGGTACGGTCTGCAGTAGAAATTTAACAGAGTGGCGCAAAGACTGCATTGCGAAAAGATGATTAATTCTGAGTGTGGGAGAAATTCTGCCTTCCTGTATGCTCAATTTCAGTGGTACTTGAGGAAGGCAGAATTTCCACTGAGATACAGGGATGTTTGGGGAACCATGAAGAACACCATTTAGTTGGAAGCATGGGATGGGAAATGCCACTGGAAGAGCCTAACAGGAAGGTCCTGGATCATTCTGTGAAGGAATGAGATTCATCTGTGGGCAATGGGGAGCACATGGGTTTCATTCATATTTACATTTTGGAAAAATCTCACCAACCATTTTTGGAGACCAGAAAAGAGAGAGGCAAAACTGGAGCAGGGTGACTACTTTAGGGGCTGCTATAAAGTCTGAGTGAGAGAGGTGCAGGCCTGGATCAGGGCCCACCACACACCCCTGGGGCCTGGCCCCAAGACACTCATCAGTCCTTATCATCATCTTCAGCTGGCTCCCCACTCTAGTCCACTTTGACTGCTGCATACTCTTTCTTTCTCATTTTTAAAGTATCAGTTATGTTTAAAAGTTAAGTCTGAAAAGTGTACACCAAAACTTTTCAATAACAGCATTTAAAACTTTGGTTATTAAAGGTTGGATTTTCTTAAAGTAATGGCAGTTAACTGAGAGTTTGCATCAAAATTAACTATGAAGATTTTGTTGCTAACTTTTCTAATATAACAAAAAGTTTAAAAATGCAGAGAACGACATGTGAACATTCATGTTTTTACTATCCAGAAATGATCGTTTTCATTATGACATTTTAAAAATGTTTCTTTTAAGTGAAAGAAATCAAACAGCAAAACATTATTCTTACTTTTTCTGATTTCCTCTACCCACTTGCCTTCCACAACCTACCTCAATCTCCCTCCTCCCCGCCAACCCCCCACCAACAGTCTTTCCCTGACATTTATTTCCCTGAGGAAAATCAATTCCAGTGAAAACTCTCTCTTCTGCTTTTGCCCTTGTCCTAAAACGAATCTAGATTTTTACTCATTTTCTACTATGAATTTGTGCTGAAGCCATTGGCACCAACATAACACTTTTTCTCTACAATTTATAGCAGCCTAAACCAAGATAGACTTGGCCAACAATTTGGGATGGCCTTGGACACAGACTACAACCATATGGGAGAGATGCAAAGGACAAGAAAAGCTAGGGGATAATTGAAGTGGTCAGGGAGCGACAGGAGATAAAGAGCCAGGAGCAGAGAGACTGGGGACAATAGAGAAAAGGGGCAAAGGGGTCAGCTGAGTTCAGTTGAGATTCAAGAGCCTGCTAAGATGGAAGAGGAAAATACAAGGCATTTGTGACTAGAGTGCCAGGACTTTGGACATTAAACATATACTATCAGTTTTTATTTTTGAAATCTTTTTGGCTGAAGTGTCTCTGAGACGAGTCAGAATTGTAACTGCTGCTGAAGAAGAGAGCTTAGCTTTGTGGGAGTTATTTCTCAGTCATGGGAGTGCCATGTGTTTGGCCCCTGCCAGGCAAACTCCTTTTGACCCATCACTATTCAGGTGCTAGGTGGGTTTTAGGTGACTCACAGCTTTGTAGCAAGGCCTGGTTCTAGTTATAAAAAAGATAGATCCATGCAGTTGCAGTGTGCAAGTGGCTTATAGGTCTATGGAACATGCATTTAGGAATTCCAAGGATGTTAACTTAGAGATCTCCCTTGGACCTTGTGTCACTAACTGCATCTACAGCAGTCTCTGTCTCTATCTCTGTCTCTGTCCCTGTCTGTCTCTGTCTCTGTCTCTGTCTCTGTCTCTGTCTCTCTCTCTCTCTCACACACACACACACACACACACACGAGTTTCTTCATTAATCGTCTTCCATCTCCTCCTTCAGCTAGTTTAGCCCCTCACTGACATCTTCAGCAGCCTGTCTGAGAAGACTGGTATGGTCTGAGGACTGGCCTGAAAGTTTAGAAATTTTTTTCTACCTTGAATTATTTCACTTACCATTAATTCATCAAAAGGACATTAACTATTTTTTAAGCTCCAGGGATTTATTATCCCAGACCTTAGAAAGAATCCTACTCAGAGTTCCTACTTAGAGTTTCCTGCTGAGTCTCCATATGTTCAATTGTCCTGAAACGTCCAGGCCCTGCCCAGAGACTTCCTTTCCCCAAGTAGCAGCAGAAAGGCGGTTCCTTATTTGCCTGCTTCAGAGGCTTGTGGGAGCCACAGTCAAACTCTGTAGACCACCAGTGCATTGTGGACCATCATCATCTTCCTGGAAAGATGGGCCAGGCCACTTCTCATCTGGAGTGTGTTTTGGTGAGTGCATGACTCAGGACGGTAGTAAGAGGAAAAGAAGTCTTTACTCTGCCCTAACCTCAGCAGCAGTACTACTGTCTTAGGCAGTAGATGTATTCACGTCATACTCTGGATGTGTGTTGAAGAAAAGCCTACCTTTGCTGACATTGCAGCATCCCAGTAGATCAGAAAAAGGCCTGAGCTCTGTGTCCATTCGTTGGTGACTAATTTACAAGCTACATGTGCTCCCCGAGACCATTGTCTTCATTTTTGACCTGATGGCCTTTGTGATTTGATATCTGAACAGGCCTTTCTTCCCAATCTGCTATTCCTTCCAATAAACAGAGCTTAAAGTTCAAATTGTTGATTTAATTCTCTTGAGGAGTTTAAGAACTTTGCTGGGGCATTGCTGTAGTCCACACTGCTGAGTCCTGGCTGTAATGCCACTGATCCTATCCAGGAATGGGCCTGTCTATGGGGAAGACATGCATCACTTCACCCAGTGGTAGTCTGAGACACAGGTTATGTATTGAGGACCAGGGCTCCTAAGCATTTCAGGTCTGAGGCAGGATCAAACCTGGATAGTCAAGTCACGTGGGCCCCATAGACTGCAAGTTCACTGAATGGCAAGGCTGTGGGCACTGTGTACAGTGCTTGATGCAATTCTCAGAGCAGTCCTGTAGGTAGGTGTTGTTACTCTCACTTTATAAATGAGGAAGCAGAGTCTTGGAATGACTATGCAACTTGCTCAAGTTCACAAGTATGAATTTGATCCCAGGGCTATCTGGCACCAAAGCCCAAGCTTTTTGCATGATGTCGTGCTGCCTCCCCAAAGAGTACTGGTCAAGGATGAGAGTCCATTTCCCTCCCTTGAGATCCTTTTGCATGGTCTCCCCTCAACTGAGCCCTCTATTCATTGTGTTTGTATGTTCGAATTAAAGAAGACGAGTGGTGGGAACTGGTACTTGTCCGGAGCTAAACTTGAGCCTGCTGCCTACTTGGGTTCCTCTGGCTTTTCACGGGAGATTTACCCCTCCTGCCTTCTGCTGTCACCTCCGAAGGGAAAGGGGGCTAAGGTCAGAAGGGCGCCTTCTCCCCAACACACAGACCTGGCATTAGCTGATCTAAATCACAGGCTTCCTGGGGGAGCATTATCAAGTACACCTACAAATCACTTGGATCCTCGTCTACAATCCTTAATGATGCTAAGCCCCACATCAGAATGAAAGGAAACACTATTGACAATTATAAAATACTAAATATAGCTCAGTACATTTAAAAATGAACAATGGTAAAAGCCTTGAAACATTTTTCTTTGATGTGAATGGAGTCTTTGGCATTTGGAAATACAATAAGATGAATTAATTGCTCCTCATTACATGGCAAGTCAGGAGAAGTATGAATGTGCCTTCTCTCCTCGGCATTAGCTATTGCCTGATCAAAATAGCCCCCTTTTGTATTTAATCCAGCTTTCTCTAATAATAAGCAAATTGGAGATCATGGCTAGAAAAATTCAAGTGCCCTTCATCCTTTCTCCAGAACCCTCATAGAGTTTTGTGATGTTTATCTGCTCAGGGGCTACTGCTAATAATTGCAGAGGTCATGTGAATCCACACAGTGCAAGATTAGAAACAACATCTGCAAAATTACTTCTTTGGGAAGTATTCTTTATTTTATCTTTTTCTGTAAAAGTGATTTTGAAAGCAAATTGCTGTCTTTCCTCTCTTGCACTATATATTGCTGGAAAAAGTATATCTGGAGAAAAACATTTAATAGGTATCAAGAGTGTTCGAATCCATGATCTTTTTTTTTCTGACTTTATGTATTTTTCCTGATGAAATGGTGGACTTCTACATGAATTAAATAGGTTGGAGTCTTTAAATTCTGAAATGATGGCCCCTGAATAAACTGTTTGAAATATATTGGTTTAGTAGACTGTTCATTAAAATTCCATATATGACAGCTATGATATTATACATGCAAGCATGTGATTTTTTTATATTCTCTTTACAATTTTTATATATAGTTAATGCCTGCAAATGATGAGATCGTTGATTCCCTCAAATAATCAAAAGCTGAGGGAACAGAGAAGCAAGAGGAACAAGACTCCCATCTGTTCAGAAACTGATTCATAAAATGTCCTCGAGTTTGAAGAGCACACCACGTTTGTGATGTGGCTGCCTTCCTGTCATGTATATTACATGTAGACTTTTTCCAAACATTGTGTACATTTCAACCATTAAAAGGAGGCATTCCATGGAACCCAGAGTTGTAGTGGCAGCATTGCTCTTCTTTATGAAATATGAAAACTGTTTACTTAGTAACAATAACAATTTGAAGACTTGGGCTGAGGAATTTACCCATGACACATCCTGCCAGACCCCATGTGGCCTAGGTAGCGAGGCCATTGATATCATGGTGTGCCAGAAAATGGACAGAAAAAAGTTGAATGGGTCCTGAGACATGCACCCCAAGCTGCAGTGCTTGGTCTGCCATCATTCTAAGGTCAGGTGGGCCTTTTGTTCTTAGCACCCCATCAACAGTCTGACACCCATGTTGCCTGCTCCATAAACATTTTCCACATTCTAGATCATGGGCTTGAGTTAGAGTTCAGTTGGAAAAGGAAGGTTTGCCTTTTAGAAACAACATCTGCTTTTGTGGCCTCATTCTTTGTAATCTTAGGGATAGAGGGGCTTAAAAGCAGTAATAACTACTGACTAGTGTGAAGTTGTCCAAACTTTTTCTAGGACACGTTTTTCTTGTTCATGCATGCTTATGTGTACACATGTACATACTCAGTGTTTCCTGTAATCTAAGACATCATAGGCAATAACTCAGTATTGACTTAAAACAGTTTTTCAAGACAAAACAGTGTGCTCGTCCTTTGTAAATCTTATCCACATCTCAGAAATGTTGGTATGAAAACATTTGAGACTAAAATTAATATGGAGTACAAAGATGTAGCACGTATTTTTGAATTTACTTAAGCTTCATATTCGGATAGATTAGTGATACCTCCCCTCACTTCCCCTTTTAGTCTGGGGGTGTGAATGGTGAGGATAGAGTGGAATGTTTAAAAGTCCAGGACATGTGACTAGAGTGACACAGAGAAGCAATTTACTCAGTTCTGACACTTAGAGTTATAATTTCTTCAAAGCCAGGCATGTACCTCTAGGCTGAAAATGACAGTTTAGAGATCCCTCCATTGAAATCTCTCAGCTTGGCATCCTTCTGTACTCCCATTTTAGGATAAGTGGGTCTACAGCCAGGCTCTCGGTTCTGATTTTGAAATCTCCCTGGCATGGCTTATTATCTGCAGGGTTACTTTGGATTTTAAACAAAAAGTTTTAATCTTTTTGTTTTTCAAATGTGCATCATATATAAAGGGGAGATGTTATAAAATTAAGTGTGTAATCAGAGTGTCTCCAGTACAAAAGGCAGGAAATCACTGGTATAGACATTTTAGTCCATTTCCAGAAAATTGCCTATTTTCAAGTAGGTAGGTCAAGTGCAGAAAGAACCTCTACTTGAGGTAAAATTTCCTCTCCACACTTGGCTTTCTGTCTATTAGGCTAGGCGGCTAAAAGCTGCCCAGATTTTAACATTCTGCTCTCTTTTCACTAGTGGTTTTTTGGCTATATGTATTAAGATATATTTGCTTATAATAGAACTTATACTCATAGCTACAAATACTCTTTGAGCCCTAAGGGCTTTAGAGAATAAGGTGCAACTCTTTATTTTGGAGAAAATTAGAGAGTGTTAAATGACTTATCCAAGGTAGTACAACCCATTAATGTCAGGCAGAGGCAGGTATAGAAGCGCCAGGTCTCCAGACTCCTAGACAGGTACGCCTTTTCTTAGCAGAGAGCAGGTTGGTGTAGTAGAAGCAGTTGATTTGCTCTCCTGCTTTTGAACTTTTGTTTTTAGTCAGGTACGTCATGGAATGCTGGGTAATAAGAGAGTCAAACTTTATTTAACAAAAGAAAAAGACTATGTTCTGAAGCTGTATGACATAAACAGCACAGTAGCTGGTGACCTTTCTCTTCATTGACTGATTTCCCTCTTAAAAAAGAGAAGTATCAAACTTTCATGAATGTTTCGAAGAACTTTTCAGTCAGCCCAGCGAAGGGAAACATCTCAGGCAACTCTAATAGAATAAGAATGGGCTGTGGAGATGTAGGGAACTCACTTCTACTTGGACCTGGACTGTCAATTCCTGAATCACTCTACCCAAGTGTGCACAAATGCACTCCGTATTTGGGTGAGCAGAATTGCCCCTGTCATCAGCATTTCATAAACAGAGAACTCTCAGGTCTGAGAAAGGCCCCATGATGTACTTTTGGAATATAGCCAAACCCACAGCTCTGGCAGTTTTTCCTGGATTTGCATCAGCCAGGCAGGCAGGAAGTCTGGGCTGCCATTTTCCCAGCCCCCATAGCGTGGGCCCTAGAGAAGTTGTAAGGCTTGTTCCTTGTTGGGGAAGGAATCTATGGTTATGCCTCTGCCATTACTTACTGTTCAGAATTTGCCTCGAAGGCATTTATAACCTCTCATTAGGGGTTAAGTAGCTTGGGGGCTGGAGTCCAAAGTGACTCATCGAAAGAGAAACCAACAAGTGTGTGTTCGTATCAAGGTATTCTCGACAGAGAAGGAAGCGTGACTGGAACCATGCATTTTGTTTATTATACATGGATTACCCCTGAGAGGGTAATGGGACAGATGGCAGGGAAAACCATAGGACCAGCAAAGATGAGATTGACTGGTACTGAGATCTGTGAGTGTCAGGTTCAGTTTGGCTTTAGGGCATTTGCACACATCCAGTCAGTTTTTCATAAAATTCCACAGATGTCAAGATTTGTCTTTTTTTCAGGCATCTCGGTGTCTGAAATGTTTTGGATCTTTTTTAGAAAAGTTACCAGAGGATGCTAGCTTTAGATTAGAGCATTCACCAGATTAGCAAATGGAGCTTCAATTCAAAGAATGCCATCTGACCAGAGGTGGCAAAAGCCTCATTCTAGTCACCTGTGACCATTCCTTTGGGGACCAGTAAACCTGCAAGGTTCCTCGAGCCTTCGTGGTAGCATTTAGCTATATAGCACATGGCCTTACACATTCTCATAATGACCATGTGCATCCCCGTAGAGCTGTTCCATGAGGCTCATTATTTTTTCATTTGAGAGGTAGAGAAATGTATAAAAATATTATAAAAGTTTATGAAGTGTTAGGCTCTTTTTCAAGGGTTAATATAAACTTTTTGAAACTTCACATAGTAGTCCTGGCAGGTATGGGGCAAAGCGGTGTCTATACCACTTTAGGAGCACTAAATTGATCTTTCTTAGAAGCCCCTAGTCGTTGTGTTGTAGGCTTTGATTTTTTTTTTAATTCTCTTTTCTGCCTTGCCTTTGATACCTCAGCACGTTTATTCATCACTTCTGGGTAAACCTGTAAACAGACACTGAGGCCACCTCAGTGCCTCATCTGAAGTTTCCCTTGACCTTTTATTCACTTTCTGAACTTTGAATAGAAGCTGTGGAGGGCATTCTTTTTATTTCGATGTCACCATTTTGTTCCTGCTTTGATGGAATCTCGGCCAGGTAGATTTATGGACTTTCTACTAGCAGGCAGGAACCTTGACATGTTTACCAAGCATGAAGCCCTGCCTGCATCATCGGGGCCCATCCCCCACCAGAGGTCCAACCCTTTCTCCATCTGTACTGGAAAAGCCACATAACCAGCTTGAAGGAGTTGGGGGTTGTTTTTATTGTTGCAATTGCTGGTAATTGCCCTTCTAGATAGTTATCTGGGCTATTCTTTCCTCCTAAAATGTGGGGGGGAAAAAAAACCCACACTCCTATACATTTTATTATACCCCAGTATTATGTGTTTGTATACATATATTTTTTTAACTGAAGAAGATAAAAACCCCTGCTTTTGTACGCAATCCTTTTAACAAATTGTTTATTGTTGTATCCAGGTGACAAGCATGGTAAGTATTTCCACCAAAATGAGTATTCTGTATTATAGCTGTGCTTGGCAGACTCTTTGGCTAGCTTTGTGTTACCAGCCTTGGCTTTTTTAGAAAAGACCCATTTAGGAAAAGGAGAAACTACTTACCTGGTGGCATCCCCTGTGTCCTCAGCTACAGAAAGAACCCGTGTAGACTTAGACCTATGGCGGGGATACCTGAGAGAGCATGCACCCCGCCAGCATGCTGCTTGGCCCCATCAGCGCCCCACCTTACCCCCCCACCCCCTGCTGCTTCTGAGCCTCCCCCACCAGGTGTCTGCCAGGGCTTCCAGGCCTCGCATGACTCCAGCAGCTCCTGGGACTGTGGCTCCTTGACAGCGCACACAGTGAGGACCTCTCTACACCCTAGATGGTCCTACCCCTGATCCACACCCAGGCCTCTTCTCTCACCGCCCCCCTCCATCTATATGCTTAAAAGCAGGGCCCTTTTTCCCCCTCTTGAGTGTGTTAAGTAATTGGAGAAATCTCCCTTTAGAAGCTGGAAAAATAAATACATTGTCCACTCTCCTCAGCCGCTTCCCATTCTGTTGGGAAATGGATTAACAAAAATTTTTTTTTATAAAACCTTGCCACTGGGTGTTCTCAGTAAATGTTCAGAGTTACAGTAGGTTGAGTGTGTTTTAGCCTTCTGGCTGTGTTTATTTATCTGTGCATGTTTGCTTTTCCAGCCTCTTTTGTGGCTCTGTATTTTAGTCCATGTGCTCGTGGCTGTGCCTGTGTGAGCTGCCTGGTAGCCATGCGTTATATATTAAATCTGTGTGTTACTGTCACCTTCAAGGATCAGACTGCAAAGGATAAGGCCCTTCAGCATATGGCTGCCATGTCATCAGCCCAGATCGTCTCAGCCACTGCCATTCACAACAAGCTGGGGCTGCCTGGGATTCCACGCCCCACCTTCCCGGGGGCTCCGGGGGTGAGTCACAGGCCAGATCCAGAAATGATGGCCCCGAGGGGCGTGGGGTCGCCATGGGTCAGCATGAAGCTGTCTGCCTCGTGCTTGTATCTGGGACAGGTGTAAGAGAGGGGAAAGACCACCTTCTGGTGAACTGACGCTGGGTACAAAAAGGTGAAAGAAAGGAAGGAAGGGAGTGAGAGTGTGAGAGAGCGAACGAGAGAGAGAGAGAGCAACGGGGTGGGAAGGGAAGAGGAAGGGGTCCTTGGTCCCTAAAGACATGGAATTAAGTGTCACTTTTCCAGTGCCCTTCTGGGGTTGTGATCTGCTCTTCTGTACCTTTTTTCCTGCCCTCGGTCTCTGTTCCTGTGTCTTCAGGGCCACTTTATGACAACTAGCTCCTAAAGGGATAGACATTCTGTTAACATTTTCATTTTGTATTTACCAAAGGCTGAGAAGCTTAACGTTGTGGTCTCATTTAATCCTCATACTAATTTTAAATGCCTCTTATTGTTATTACCATTTTACAGATGAGAAAACTGAGGATACTTAGTAACAGAACAAGGGTTTGGATAACTTCCTAATCATATGGATAGTGACATTAGTACTCAAACTGAGGGTTCTGTGACTTCCTCTACATAGTGCTGCCTCTCCAGACAGGGTTTGGCAGGCACCAAAAGCCTCAGGAAAACTCACAGGAGAGGAGGCATCTGCACCACCTCTTGGAGGTCTCAGCCTCTGGTTCTAGGCTTTGTCCTCTCCCCAGCTGAGCCTTCGGTGCTGTGAGCTGTGGAGGCAGAACATTGCACAGAGAATGTTTCAAAATGGAGGGAAAAAAAGAAGGATGGTGGGTGCATGGATGAAAGAGTCAGAGAAAATATTTGCGAATCCTCTGTAATGCGCCCAGATCTCTGCCAGGTGTAAGGAGAACACAGAAGCTGCTGCCCGGTCCCTGCCCTCAGGGATTATCTGTAATAGGAGCTAGAGGGAGCCCTGGGTTACCAGACTGAGGACATCGGTTGCGATTTTGCAGGCAGCAGTGACCACACCTACATTTAGGGACGGTCAGTCTGCAGCTGGTAGGTGGTCTGAACTCCCTCTCTTTAGCAGGGGTTGCAAAGCATAGACATCCTGCACTGTGCTTTGGAATGAACTCATAATCCTGAAGCCTCTTACATTTTGCTTTCTAGTTCTGGCCGGGAATGATACAAACAGGGCAGCCAGGATCCTCACAAGAGTAAGTGTGAAGACAAAGGGCTGGTCACAACCTACCCCGGGTAGTGTTTTCCCAGGACCAGATTGCCTCGGGGCTTGGAGGGGAAAGATTTAACCCAAGATCACCAAAGTCATCCCCCATTGTTATTTGCTGAGGCCAACAGCAGGGAAGAGACTGCTCAGATGCAGGAGAAGTGTAAATACCTCACTCCCACCTTAAGTTTAGTGGTCATCCAGCTGGAACCAGGAAGAGGGTCCCTGTCCCTTAATGGCTCTGAAGGGCAAAGCGTGGGTCTGCCTGAGGGAGAGGGCAGTGGAGGTGATCCTGTAGTCCCTTCTGTTCTGGCTTTCCCTGTGGTAGGGCGGCTAGTAAAAAATCCTACTGTTGCTTCGAGGGCCAAAGAAGCAAGCCCAGTAAACCAGAAGATAAGGGTAGTCAAGGGATGAAAGCAGAAAGGAAATCCTGCCCCTATATTCTCAAAAGCACTTGAACTATTTGGCCTAGAGAAGGAGAACCTGAAGCATGTGCCAAATGTGGCCAGGCCTTAGTCTCTGCAGGGACAAGAAGACAGGTTCAGAGGTGTCCAGCTTGTCCCACTAAACTGGTGTGAGGCTCGTTGGTTTGGTCCTTGGCACCCTGCTGGCCCCCCTCAGTTGGAGAGAATGACTGTCTCTGTCTTGGCATAGCTTTGCCTGGGCTGTGCTCCCACCTGTAGGCAGGGAACCTCACAGTGGGGAGGACCCCCACCGGGCCCCTAGCCATGAGAGGCCAAGGCCAGGCCTGGGGAGTAGATGCTGCTGCAGTCACTGTTTCTGATTCTGCATTCTTCTGTCTCCAGCGTCAAGCCCTTCGTGCAGCAGGCCTACCCCATCCAGCCAGCGGTTACAGCCCCCATTCCAGGTGAGTCTCTGTGGGTCTCCCTCTCGCTTTGTCCCACAGCTGCATGTACCCCCTTACTTGCAGAGCCATGGATATCCGCTACTTGACCCAACCTTCTTTAAAGCAGAGGTTAGCCTGAAGCTCAGAAGGGTCACAGGAGTGTCCCCTCCCATGTCCCTGATTCCTCTCAGCCACCTTCTGAGAGCTCTTGAGATGGGTTTTTCAGTGAACAGTAAGCCTGATCACTTTCACTCAGCACCCCGAGTCACCCTTGGAAGGGGAAGTTACTATGGTTCCTTCCTCCTCATTAATAGACTGAATTGGGCAATCTAGGTCCTGAGGGCGGATAAGGGTTTATTACCCTTTCTTAGATAAGTAGGTTTCAATTCCTAGTACCCTTTCTTTAAAGGAAAGCTTACATGGAAACCCAAACTAGAAAATATGTCTGGCCCTCCTTGCTACACACGTGCACATAGAATTTACTCAGTGGAGCTGCTCTCCATTATAGGGTTCCCAAACTGAAAATGCCCTCCCCTCTAGTGGAGCATTCTGAGAGAATATTCCATAGTGCTTGTGGCTGCCATCTTTAGAAGGGAGGTGGACAAACACAAGAAGTGTCTGGCACAAACAGGTCTCACAGGAGAGCTTTGCCAACATTCATTTCTTCTTAGTCACTCTTGCCTTGGTCCCAGCTAGGCCCCTTTGTCTAGGATTAGGTGTCCTCATGCCATAGCCCATAACCTGAGCTGAAGTTGGCTTTTTGAGGAGCCACATACATTGCGCTTCTCTGGGCCACTGCCTCTGGGATCCTCAGCCAGAATTCCACCCTTACCTAACTTAGTCCCACCCCTAGACTCTGGTGGAGCAGGCTGTTGGCCTTTCCTCCTGGGTCATCCATGTTATAAGGCCCTATCCCAGTACTGGCCTGAGGCCCAAGGGAAGGCACATGGCCAGCATTAAAGGTGACGATTGGTCTTTCAGGGTTTGAGCCTGCGTCAGCCCCAGCTCCCTCGGTCCCTGCCTGGCAAGGCCGCTCCATTGGCACAACCAAACTTCGCCTGGTGGAATTCTCCGCTTTCCTCGAACAGCAGCGAGACCCAGACTCGGTGAGTGTGCTCGGAGGCGTGCCTCAAATCCAGAATTTGCTTCTATTTCCATTTGCCCTCATGCCTGACAAATAACCTTTGTGAACATGGACCGGGGGAAGAATAGCCAAGCATCCTTTCTATTAACTAAAAAGGTATTTCCATTGACAAGTGTAGAACTTGTCAAGTGTAGAACTTCAGAGCTGAATGTTTAGGGATGCTCTGGACCTGAAACTCCAGGGGGTACCAGAGCTGATGGGAAGGACCTTAGAAGCTTGTACATTTGATAAAATTTAACATTTATCGAACCTTGCCACTTGGCTGGTACTGAACAAAGCTATTTTTATATACAATCACATTTTATCCTCACTATATAAATATATATATATATATATAATTACATATTATAATATAACATATTGTAATATAATATGATCTATTATAAAGGTGGGTGCTGTCTGATAGATGAGGAAACAGAGAGGTTAAGTAATTTCCCTAAAGTCACATGGTTAATATCTGATGAAGTAGGGATTTTTAAACTCATGTCTTTAAAACTCAAGCCTAAACATTAAGCCCTTATTCTATACTGCCTTTCCAAGTTGATGTTTTCTCAAGGTAGCAAGTCATTATCTTCTTAAGAAGTAACAAGATGGTACATAGAATGCGATACATTATACTATCATAAATACCAGTAAGGTTGGCATAGGGACTCTGTTGTCTCCCATACCCCATCAAGTGCTCGTCATCCCGTTGTTTCTCAGCCAGGCCCATTGTTTCCCACACATATGTGAGCTTCCCTTCTTTCCCACCCAGCAAGCCTAAGACCCTTTCCTTACTCCCACTCCTTGGCTGTGAGTATGAGGACTCCATCTGTGTGTGGGTGAACCCAATGCAGAAACCGAGGAAATCGCGTTTGTTTTTGGGATCTTCACCAACTCTCTCTCACCCACCCCACTGACCTCCAGGGCCACCAAAAGCACATAGGTGCTGTGCTCTCTGTGTGTCTGCTGCCTTTCTGTTATCAGGAAAACGTGTCATGAATGAGTTCACCATCTGTTGTAAATAACTCAGATACTGAACGATTGCAGGGGACCTCTCCTGTGAGTGTTTGTACTTGAGCTTGGTGGAAAGCCTCTGGTCATAGGATGGGGGCAGACACCGTGGGCAGAGGGGCTTCCACCAGCCATCACCAGAGTGGAGCCCTGAGAACCTTGTGTAGCTCACTGACCTTTCTGTCTATGAATTGTGAATTCTGGGAGCTGGTAGAAAAAATAGAGCTTGCTCCAAACTTAGTGGGGTGGAATGAAGAAAGATGTAAAATAGTTTATTCAGTCCATCGAAGCAGGTATAGGAAAATGAGGTTATTGAAAACATGAAGAGATGCCAGCTGGATCCTTCTTTTCTGGTCGCTGAGTGGTTTTATAGGAAGGGTGATGGTGATGGTGAGGGCTTAAATCCTTATCTTTGGGGGCATTGAAATAAACAAGATTACAATATTCTTGATTTTAGGCTGCTGCTTTTTTCGGGAAGGTGTAGATGATTCTTTGGCTGAAGGCTTTTTTGCTTTGGCTTGGATGATGCTTCTGCTTTTTATAACTCATTTGTATAACACTTCATTGCCTATGGAGTACTTTATCATTGATCATTTCCTTCTGTTCTCAGAGGGCCAGTGAGATAGATTCTGTTTTTCCCATTTTATAGGTGAAGAAACTGAGGCTCAGACACATTAAATGACTTACTCAAGGTATTTAGCCAATAAGCAGAGGGACCAGGAACCCACATCTTCTGTTTTAATATACACTTTTACACCACTGTAAACTGCCACCAATTATGAAGGTCTCATAAATTGTGCATTCAGTCTGTATATCTCCTGTGTGCACAGATCTTTCCCTTTGCTTGTGACTCTTCTTTTGTTTGTTTGTTTTGTTTTGTTTTTCCCCTGGGAATAGACTTTCAAAGCATTGAGAAGCAAAAGTCCCAAGATGGTCGTTGTTCCCCTGGTTAAGTGACTAGAGTATTCATCACAAAAAAGCACATTTGAAAAGCACATTTCAGCCCTCTCATTGTGACTGTCCTCTCTAGTTATGGACCAGTAGGGCCCAGAATGCCCAATTCCTCTTGTTGTTTGTTCGTTGGGAATCACTGTTAGACTCATTCAGTCTGTTCTGTAGTCATCTATGAGCACCTGCAAGGTGCCGTGCTGAGGAGGGGCCCTGTGCTGCACACACAGCCACAGTCTCTGCCCTTGTGGAGTCTAATGTCTAGTGAGGAGATACGCACCAAGCAGTAATCACACGAGGTCATTGCGAAGTGTGGTGACTGCTAGGGAGGAAGAATATTGATGCTGTCAGTGACTAATAGGCAACAGGCAGGCTTTCTCGAGGAGTAACCCTTACACTGAGAGGTAGAGAAATGATAAGGCCATCGAAGGAGGAAGAATATTCAGAGGTTGATGACTCTTGAGGTGTTAAAGCAGTAGGTGAAATTGGTAGATAGTTTTAAAGGCAGAGCTCACCAAGTCCTTGGAATACAGTCCAGAGATGTTTCATGTACATTTAGAATTACACATAATCCGAATGATTCAACTGGATTTGGCCATTTCCTGATGAATGAAAAGGCTTGGCTCTATAGATTAAACTCTAGTACATGACTTCAAAAGTGCTGAAATAAATGGAAGGCCTGGAGTGAGTCAACACCCTTGGGCCTCTTGAAAAATAATTATATTTTAAGGAATACAAGTTGGGGCTGAAAGAAATTGGAATTCATTTAACAAATACGTTTTAAACACTGCACACCAGCCACCGTTTCAGGTGTTAGAGTCAACAACAAAGGAAACTAAGTCCTTTTTCTCATGGAGTCTCTATCCTAGTAGAGAAGACAAACAATAACCATCCAAACAAGTAAACACACATACACACAAACACATAAACACGCACACACAGAATGTTAACTGCTTATATGGAATAGCGATCCTTCTTGACAGTCGAGAATTACTTGCTCTTAGATTTAAAAAAGTATAATTTCAGAAAATAATATTTTATATACGTTAATGTTTCTGGCTTGTATTATGGTTTTAAATTATGTCTATCACATAATGCCAATCAAAGCTGTATCACTATTGTGAAGTTATTTTACTAAATCATAACATTGATCTCAATTGTTAATATAGCTTCTAATATTCTTGTGTTACGAACCCTTATTTTTCAATGATAAACAAAGGAGTTTAATGTATACAAATGAATTCAAGGCAGATTGTGAATGGCACATGTATTCGATTTTACTGAAAAGGTGAGAGCCTGAAGGATGGTTCTTGTGCTAGAGGAAGCATGGGCTTCTTGGTAAAAAGAAAAGTGATCGACTAATTGAAATGGAGGAGAATTAACAAAATTATTTAAAGCATGTTGACAATATCTGAAGCACCAGCTTCTCAAATTACATAATATGTGCTTTATTTTGCAAACACAAATTGCTATTACAATGACGGTGTAATGGCACTTCAGGACCAAGGTCACACTGAAAAATTGGTAGCATGTGAATGGTTTCTTTGGCTCTCAGACTTTTCACGGCTTCTCAGACTTTAATTTTACTATATTTTTATTACAACTACAGGAAAATTTAAAGTCACCTAAAATTTATGTGGTACATTTAAATTACAAATGTGGACATACTATGCTTAAATTGTAACATAAAACATTAAGCATGTTTTAATTTCATAAGGAAGCCAGCAAAGTGACAAATAATTAAAGGTCCCTAAACAGATTCACCTTTGTATTTGGATTCTCTAGATCTTTGTCTACATATAGTCATGCACACACATTACTCCCTACTTCTTTGTAATGGTTTATGTTGATTGGAATCATGGGGTTATATATAGCACTTTTAAAAAGCAAACAAATAAATTAATGAGTTGCGTGCAGTGCTGTTTTTTCATAAGTGATTTCTTTTATCCTCATCGCAACCCTGCGAGGTACATAATTCTATTCCGTTCCTTGGAAGAGGTGTGTAGAGATTGCTGTCTTACAGCTAGTCAATAGCTGTGGCCAGGTTTGAACACTCTGGCTGTAGTACTTCCCAACAGGAGATAAGGCACAAACACACACTTGGGTAGCAACAAAGCCAAGAGGAAACCTAGTTTGCCTAAGTCTCCATCCAGGGTGACCTCCCTTCGTTAACCACTGTTCTGGAAATTCACTCTTCAGTTTACCAAATAGGTCATCATTGCCACCACTAAAGACTTTGTGACTCTGCCACCTTTAGCACTACCCGTACTAGTAGTAGTAGTACCAGTAGTGATGATAGCCAACACTGTGCATTATCTTATTTACTCCTCTGACATAGCCTTCCCAGTGTTAGACAGCCAGCTGATATTGGAAATGGGATTCAAATCCAGATCTGCTGATTCTACATTCTGCGATTGTAACCAAATATTGTATGGTCTATTTGTACCCAATAATAGCCTGTTTTGTAGTGTAGAGCCTGCTGCAATCTATAAGGAGCGAAAAGCAGAATAATCTGGGAGATGCGCGCCCCCTGCTGGCTCTGCATCGTATACAAACCAGATGGCAACGTTTCCCCAAGTCAGAGGTTGTTTATGTTGGTGGAGAACCAGCAAGTCAGTCCCTCTGTTACCTTTGGCTCCACTAGAAGCTAAGAGAAAAATAGCAGAGGGTGAAGAAAGGAAGATCTAAAAAACTAAGACTGTTTTAGAAGTGGTTAGTAGTCCTTAAAAATACACTTTCTACATGATTTCAGTGTTGCATATCAAAGGACTTCACATGTTACGTGTAAGATCCTCTCCCCATGGTGGGCTATATAAAAATATCTTGCCGGTAATCAGCACTCAGTTCCTGGAGACTGAATTAGGCAGCTGCTGTTTTAGACAGATGAAAACCTGATCTTGGTGAGCTGTCAACTGAATCCTGTGCGTGCATGGGGAGTGGTTTTCCTGATAAAGCCTAGCGGAATTCCTCTACCCCACCCTGGGATGTGGCAGGTTCCTCCAGCCCCCCACATCTCAGCCACATCCTGCCTCACAGCTGGCAAACCCCTGCCAGTTCAGACTTCCCAGGCACAAGGTCGTATGTTTAATGCCTGTCGTGATCTGGATGCCAGAAGAAGCAGGACCCTGTGCAGGAAGAGAGAGTGTAAGGGTGTAGTTATGTAGGAGTAACATGGCCAGAGAAGGGAAAACTTTGGGATGGAGAAGGAAGGACAAGGAGATTGTCTCTTTAGATGTTGAAAAAGCACTGTATTGCTGAAGAAGAAAAGTTCACGATGTGGTAGAGGAACAAACCTGAATAGGGAAGGCACACCCAGCCTATAAGAAACACCTTTATATATTATTATAGCAATAGTAATAATTGCTAGCACTTACTGAGCTGTGTTGAAGCCTTGTACGCCAAGCATTTTGACATGGGTACTGTTCTTATGTCCTGTCTATCAGTGAAGGAATGGAAGCTCAGAAACATTAAGGTACATTTTCAAGATCCAGTGCCCGGAAGTGGCCATGCCAAGGTTTGGCCCCACTCTGTATTCTTAAACACTCCACTGTAGTTTTGAAGAAATAAAAAAAATTACTGAAATGTAAAAACACCTCCCTTCCAAAGTATGAGCTCCCCAAGCACAGGCTGGATGTGGCAGGGCCCTACACACTGGAGAATGAGTTGGGCTGGGTTTTCTCTGAGCTTCTTTTCCAACCTGTGGTTCTGCGAATCTTCTAGGGGTTTAGGGCAAGGCACGAGAGAAGGAAGGAATGTTCCCATTTGGACTTTAGAACTTATCTCTCATCATGCTCTCATGACAACATGTTTGTTCTAGTGAATAAAAAAGCCAGTATCTGAATTCTTACCAGCGGCGTGAGCTTTGGGGCAAATGACTTCATGGCCCAGCCTCAAGTCAGTGCAGTAGTCATAATGGAACCACTCCCACTGTATTACTGTGACAGTGACAGTTAGCAACATCCCAGGACCTATTAAGCACTCCACAAATGTTTTTTGAACCTGAATATCTTGTAGAAATGTAGCAGGAAATTGGGCCAGACAGATGGAAATGACCTGGCTTGGGAAATTTCTGTTCACCAGGTGGTTTGGACTCTATTGAAACTCAAGGATGGGGGCCAGAATATTTTTTTAATTATTTTTCTGTGCGTAGGTAGTAAATTCATGAGTGGTCAAAAGTCTATAAGCATAAAAGAATGGAGGGAGACTTCCCTTCCTTTTAATTACTGGCTCACCCCAAGTAGGAAACAACTGTCGATAGTTTTTTGTGACTCTTTCTAGAGATTTTAATACATATGCAGCATAATATGAACATATATTCTCCCACCTCACCGCCCCCCCACCCCCTTTAAAGAGAAAGTGTGGTCCGATGTGTGTTTCAGGAAGATGAGAGCTGCAGCTGGTTATAGAATAGGTTGGGGGCAGGGAAACAGTATTACTTGTCCAGGAGATGGGTGACAAAGACCAAGCCAGGGAATGAGCAGTGGCCAAGGGGATGGAAAGCAGGGAATGCCAGAGGGGAGAAACCCTGTGTCAATAACAGTAAAAGGCCTTTAGAATTAATTAGCTGTTGGGAGGAAGAGGATAATGGAAATGATGGAGTTTTTGAGACGAGGGATGGTGGTATAATTTGAAGAATCAGAGAACTAGAGAAGGAAGAAAATTTGACTTTGTGATAATGCTATTTCTTTTTGTCCTCAGAAGGAACTTGTTGAAATGGATTTTGGAAACAGAGAGGCTCAGAAAATTTGGGTAATTTAGCCGAGCACCCAGCTCATAGCTGGTGGGGTTGGATATTTGAACTTTGTCTGAATCCAGAACCGCCTGAAATGTGCTGGCCTCTTATCTTTATTTCTAAGTGGCTGGAACAGCCTAAAGCATGGAGGCTCCTGGATATGGGGGAGTAAGTCGGCAATCTTCACAGCCTGAAGGAGCCCGAGTTCTGCCCTGTCGGGGAGCCTGCACTAACATTCTATACTTACATCCTCCAGATAACCTGTTCTTTTCCATACAGGCACTTGGTCAGATGTGGGCCCAAGGATGATTTAATCTTCATATCTTTATAGCTTCTTTCAAAGGCCTAAATTTACACATCAGCTAAAATTCCTGTGTTAGGCCACAGATCCTGACTTTGGTTTGGAAAATGTGATCAGTGTAGCTCTAAAGAAGTATGACATTGATGAGGCCTGTGGTAGAAACAAGGGTGGATGGTTCGTATGGGGGTTCGATTGGAGAAATAAGATCAGAAGCAAGATTTAATTCCAGATTGCCAGGATGGCCCTTCCCTACATCCTGGAAGGGTAGGGGAAGTACAAGGTTTCTCTGGAGAAGCTTCGGAGCCCTGCAGTGGCTGAGGCAGCAGTTGGTACATCCCAGAGTGGGGTCCTCTGTTAATGGGAAACGGCTGTTGGGGCAGATCTAGTTTCTGGTCCTTTAGAAAAGAGACTCCTCTACCCTAGTTCATGGCTTGTATGTAGATCTCATCAATAGCATCTGTGCAGTTCTCTATGGCTCACACAGAATTGGCATGTTTACTGTTTCATCTGACCTTCACATTGACCCCTGGAGGTGAGCAGGCCAGGTGTCATCCCTATGTTCAGGGGAAGATGTCAAGGCCCAGAAAGGTTAAGCAACTTGCCTCAGGCCACAGAGCTCAAAACCAGTGGAGCCTGGATTTTAACCCATGTGTTGTCGATGTCTGCATCCCATGCTTAGAATAAATGGTCAGAAAGCACACTTGCCCTCCAGGTTCTCAGAGCAAGGCTACAGCTGGTCTCATGGTTGGCTGTGCCCATTGTTTGTTTCTCCCAGGTTTTTCTTGTACATTTTCCCAACTGTGATCTTCCAGTATGACAATGGAGATGAAGTGTCTTCTGGTGAGAGAGGTTACGGTTCACTGTGGTGTGGTTTTCCCAGCCTGTCCTGCATGATCGCCATGCTGTCCCGTCAGCTCATACCTGCACCTTTCGCAAAAGCAGTGGGTAGTTTACTCTCAGTGTCTGAGCTGCTCTGGGCACTCACCCTCTTTCTTCATTACCATTTGGGGATGAGGCAATTGAAAGCATCTGGAAATCTGGGTTTTATAGACATTGCGCAGAGGCCCCAGCCAGGCTCCATCTGCTTTCCTTGGCAGGTCAGCACCACACCCGCCTGCCTTCGTGGTTGCTGTCCCAGCACGCAGCCCATGGGCCCTTACAGCTGCACTTCTGTGGGGGAGACGCACTTCTTTCTAACAGCAGCCGCTCTACAGAGACGGTGGTGGACGTGGAAGTGAGGGCCGTGCATCCTGGTATGAGACCTGGGAAAGAAGGACTTACTTGCTCCTAGTTTCTTGTTTTCAATGTTTCTTTCTGGGAAGAGCACAGGGAAGAGATGAAGCAGCACTGGGGCCAAGTAGCCAGAACAGGGCTGGTGCCTCTGAACAGTTAGCTGAAGAGAGAGCCTCTTGGAGCAGAAGCCCAGGCAAGCCCTTCTTGTCCCTCCAAGGGCCGAATATACAGGTCATTTTCTTTGGCCGGGCCCCAGGGGTCATCACAGGTTGCCCAGGCTTCCCTGGGGGTGTCTGGACCAAGAGCCTTGGCAGGAGCATGACAAGAAGCAAATGTAGGTGATTTGTCCTTGCTCTGGTCTAGCTTGTACGTTATCATCCTTGACATGAGTTATTTGTCTTGGTTTCTTTAAATTCCTAAGTGGATTATAATTTTTCTCTTGGTATTATTTGACAGCAGTCATTTTTCAAGGTTTTACTGCATTCTTTAAATACTTGGAATTTTTGGAACAAGTTTAGGAGAAGACTGCCATCTTCAGGTCAGACAGTGCAGTGCAGAGCTGAGGCGTGTCGGGGGGAGCTGCCCTGATGCCAAGGACCCACAGATTTTCAGAGCTCCTCTTTCCTTTTCTACAAAAAGTGAACTGCCTCATCAGAGGTCTCTGGAGGAGAATGTACTGACAGTCCTTTCAGAAAAAGAGAAAAGAAAGAAAATGAAACTCCAGAGGCCACTGTTGGAGTGTGTTGTTCTTGTCTGTCTCATCTGCGGTGATGAGCACCCTCCCAGGCTGCCCCGGCCCCACTTGCAAGACCATACTTCACATGCTTCAGAGAGTGGGCTCGGATGGGCCTGAGGGAAGTGTGGGGGCCAGATCACTGCAGGCCCCGCGTGCACATCACCCACCCCCACCTTGGCCACCCGACATTGACAGTAGTAAAAGGCAGTGTTGGAATGGTAGGAATAACGCTCATGTGTCTGAAACGTCCCTCTCTAAATTTCTGCTTTAAATTTTAATATTTCCATTTTATTGCTACCAGAGAGACAGCCTTAATTTCACATGATCTCATCTGAAGAAAAGAAACATGATTATTTGGAGAAATAATAATAGCAACGATAAAAATAAACTATGTGCTCGGCACAGTATTATGTATTTCCTACGTGTTATTTCATTCAGTCCTCGTGACATTCCTTCAAGGTAGGCACTGTTACTATCCGTGCATTACAGATGGATGTAGAAACTGCAGCACAGAGGGCTGGGATCGCCGATCCCAGATGACTCAGCTAGGCAGTGGTGCCAGCGGTGCAGTGCCAGGATTCGGACCAGACACCCCCCACCTCCCCACCCCTCATCTGACTCCAGAGTCCCAGCGCTCAGCCCTCCCTCAGCAGCAGAGAGAAGGAAAGTAGGGGTCCAGAAGAGAAAGTGATCTCTTGGAACAGCTTTAGGGAAGTAGTAAAGTCTTTTGTGAAACCCCCAGGGTAGCTAAATAACCCTTTGCAAGTCACTTTGAGTTTTTAGGACTACATTCACCTTTATCCCTATTTACAACTGCTGTGAAGAAGAACTGGAGGGATGATAGCAATAAAAAGAGAAAACGAGCATTTCCCCAAGTCAAAATAGAAACCCATGTATTTTGTCAGGTGTTGCTGAGCTGCGGGATGTTTTGATCTAGGTAGGATTTTGCTGGTGTAACACTGGTCTTTTGGGTGAATGCTGCAGGCAGACAGGGGTCCCAGCTTCTGCTCAGTCATCCTGAGTATTTGAGCCATAGGATGGCTCTGTAATTTGACTCAGTTCCTTTCCATTCCAGGGAACTTGTGGTCAACTAGCATAAACATCCTGAAGCATGACTCCTAATATTTTTATTTCCCTTTATAGTTATTTCCCTTCCTCAAAAAATCTCCATGATGTTCAAGATAGCTTTTGATTGGCTGTTTATTTAATTTAATAAAGTAATGCATGTGCTTTATATGTAAGCCAAGTAGAACCGCATTCATGGCCTATAAGGAAAAGCCGCAGTCCATTTCCCCAAGTCTCCCCACCCCCCAGTCCTGTTCCTTAGAGACAGCTGCGTACAGCTCTTTCAGCCATTCTGTCATTTATTATCTCCATATTCCTAAGTGACATGCTTATACTATATGTCTCTGTCCATCAACTTTAGACTGTTTCTGTTGACTTCTTACTGTGGGACACTTAGCTCTCTAAATTAGCACATTTCCTCACCGCTTTTACTTCTCACCCTCCCAGTGTGGTTATATCACAAATTTTGGGTTAACATTCAGTGTTTATATTGTAAACCTGTGTAAATTTCACACGCAGTATGGTTAGTGTGTGATGATGTATTAGAACCATTTCTTGATTGTAACACTTGTTTTTTTCTAGGGTTTGTCATTGCTCCTTTTTTTTATTTGCTCAATTTTTACATTATGCAAATTTATCCTCAAAATTTATAACACTTCTCAAACTCTTCTCCTGATGGTTAAATAAGTCAGGGAGTCTCTGAGGTCCATTGTGTTCTTGGTGACATCTCTCCAGGAGCCCTCCAGCTCCTCGTCCGTTCTAGACTGACCGCTGTCCAGGTCAGCGGCCCCGCTGTTGACCAGAGCATTCCTCTACCTCTCTCCTGTGTTAGGGCCCCATCTCCCTCTTTTTTTATTTACTTCCTCATTGCATGGAATATATCCTCCTGTGAGAACAGTTATAAGGAAAGTCAATTTTCTGAAAACTTACATCGCTCAGGTGTGATAGATAACCTGGTTTTTACCGTAGAGTTGTGAAACTTTATTCATATTTTCCAGGTGAGTTCCACATATGTTCTCCTTGCTAATGAGTAACTGCATGTTTAATGCTGGAGAATAAAGTCGTTCATATAAAAAAAAAAAAACATTTAAATGCTAATTTAAGTTATGTGATGTGCAGGAGTGGGGGTGTTGACTGTCTTTAATACTAGTCTTCTCTATAGGAATTTTTGAGAACATGCATTTATGTGGGCAGTGTATGATTCTGACTATAGAGGAAGCAGACTAGCTCCATACAGTCCTTCTGCAGGGTCTATGAAGAGAGAGACTTTTTGTATTATTAGCTCATGGGTTCCCCGTTCCTAGCACAGTGCCTTGTATGCAATGGACAGTAGGCGTGCTGGTTTATTCTACTGAAATCCATAAAAGAAAGAAGCAGAGTGAGTACCTTTTTGTTGTTGTCATTGATACGTTGATAATCAACATATCTACTGAGCGCCTAGGAGACTTTTGTAATTGAAAGGCAGTATTAACTTCTATTTTGGATACTGAGGAAATTTAGTCTTAGGCTTTAGTATACATGACTCATTGACATTCCCCCTGTTTCTGCTTATATATTACCCCTAAATACTTGGGGGTTTGATTTGTTGTTTTTGCAAATGTTTGTTTTCTGCTTTATAGAGTAGAATTACTCTTTGCAAGTTTTGTGTTCCACTTTTAGTTTTGGGGATACCAACACTGCTGGAAAGAAATTGGGATTTATTTGGAAAGAGGAGAGAGAAATAAAGTATCCACCCTAGTAGCCATCTTCCCTAATAAGGAGAACTGGCAGGATGAGAAGTAGTAGTTAGAGCCTCAGCAAATGGTTTTCAGAGTTTTAATTTCATGAAAACTTGAACCCAAACCTATCAGGTGGATTTCTTCTTTTCAGCCTTCTGGGTTTAGGGGCCAAGAGACTCCTGACTTACCCAGGTTGAATTAAGGGTAGAGGGGGTTTGTTTATCTCACTGCTGTGGTCTCCAGGACACCTTCTTTTAGTCCTTTGTATTCTTAGAAACAAAGTCACCTCTTGGCAGTAATAAAGCCACTCAGATGCCAGCAGTCAGGGTTTGGTTTCAAGTCACCAGCCTTGGAGAGGCAGTGCCCGATTTCCTTTGGCAAAGACAGCCTGCCCCTTCTCAGTTCATTTCAGCCACTTGGGCACGAAGGTAATTTCCTCAAAATAGAAACCTTTGAAGACTGTCTGATGCATCCATGAATCATTATGTTTATCCCCAATTCTAATTTAACATTTTAGAATTTTAAAAACACTATTTAGCTGCCTTCTTCTTTCTTGAATCAACTTTCAGAAAAAGTCGGTCTGCAATAGAAGGGTCTAGGCATTTTCTTCTGGGAGACCATGTGGTTGATATTTGCAGCAAATCCATGGGCGGTGGTGCTGACAGATCTAAGTTTTATTCTCAACTCCAGGACTATTCCTGGACGTGTGACCTCAGGCAAGTTCGTCTCTAAGCTTCTATTTCCTCATTTGTAAAATGATTTTAATAAAATCCACCTACAGTGTCATTGTGAGGCAAGAATTACCTGAGGTTACATATACAGAGTGCACATTGCACATAACGCTGAATGGACGCAAGTTCTTTTCCTTCCTTCAGGCACAAGTGAGAGGCCCACACCCTGAGAAGCCAGTAATGGGTGGGCCGTAATCAAGACTGAACATTCACACGGCTTTACGACCTGTTCCCAGCTCTGGGCTTACTTGTGGGTTTGTTTTGTTTTGTTTTGTTTTGTTTTTGTTTTTGTTTTTGTTTTTGTTTTTGTTTTTGTTTTTGCTAGGCAGGAGGGATAGCTGAAGTAGGAACCTTGTTGTGCTTCTGCCCCAGGATCTATTTCATCTCACATAATAATAAACCAACACAATAGTAATCTTAGCAGCTACGATTTATCTAGCACTTCTTCTATGCTAGGCCCTATGCCAAGCACCTTCTGTGCATTGTTTCTTTTCGTCCTCAAACCTGTATTACAGATATTAACATCTCCATTGTACATATAAGAAAACTGAGATTTCAGTTTCTTGTTCATGCTTTGCACTCAACACCTTGCTTTTCAGCTGTATCTTCATGGTCCTCACTGAAGTATGGTCAGTTTTACCTTCCATTCACCTTCCTGACTTATTGACACGTGGCCATCTAGGCTGTCATCCGAGTTCCAACAGTACAGTGCCGGTGCCTTTTGATATCTGGAGCAAAACGGCTAAGTCTCACTGCTTCTTAACTTCACTCCAGCTCTGCCCTGACCTGTGGGCGGCTAGTGAGGCAGAAGGGCTAGAAGGTGGTGCTCAACTCAGCTTCAGTTCCCAGGTGTCCCCAACGCTTTTCTTGTATTACATTCTTTCCCATAGATTCACCGCCCTCATGTGGCACCAGTAATGACAAATGGTGCCTCCTAGAGCTGGGTATGGCCAAGAGCTTGCTGTAAGCAGAGGTTATTAATAAGGATGGGGTGGGTGGACATACAGATGGCCAGTTGTCCAGTTAATGAAGGAACACTGCCTTTTGCCTCAGCTCCTGTGATGGTTGATAACTGTGTCCCAAACATAGCTTGTGTTATTTTTATTCCTTTTGCTCACCGATGAGACTGGAAGCTCCTTAGCAGTAGTGCTTTATACATTCCTATGGGCTTTTGTTTGCTTATAATTGGAAAGGTGATGTAACAACATTGGAGAAAATTTATAAACAGATCAATAGCATTCTGCCCCACCCCATAACCTCACCCCCCGAACACGGCAATGACTTTTACTTTATTTTAAAGTTTTTTTCACTCTCTTCCCACATAGGCATACTCTGTTCTTCCATGGTAGTTTCCAGGTCTCAGTCCAGCCTGAAAGCCACCAGGTAGCTGGGACAGAGGCTGGGTCCATGTCAGAGCTTGATAGGTTCCTTTTTTTTTTTAAATTTCACCTGATACTTTTTAGGGATTTTGAAGCCTTGTAAAGATGTCACTCTCATGTTGGATAGGAGAAGGGCTTAGCCCTCTCCCAGATGCTGGGCCCTGGCCACAGTCCCCACATGTGCAACACTGGACAGCGGGCATCGGGTGGGGATGGGCCTCCTGCTCCTCAGCATTGTGACCAGCATTGAGATTCACAGTGTGGGTAGCAGGTCACGGATTTGAACGAGCTCTTCCTAAGGATATTTTTACAAGGTTTTGTGATCAAATGAGTTTGGGAAACTTTGGGTTATGAAAGTTAAAAAATGTTTCTTTAACACAATGCTTTTAATATGTTTATATTCACTGAATCTCAAAGAAGGGAGTTTTATGAAAAATGGTAGCTAGCATTTATTGTTTGCTCTTCGTTGGTTCTAGCAGTTCTAGTAAGCTCTTTATAAGCAGTGTCTCATTTAAACCATATAGCAACCGTCCATATGAAGTAGATGCCAGTGCTGTCCCCGTCTTAGACACTGAAAAGGCACCTACCCAATGGCATAGTTAATACACAGTGGGCACAAAGTTTTATGCTTGAGCAGGCAGAGTCCAGACTCCATACTCTTAACCTGTATACAGTACTCATGGTAGGCAGCTGTGACCAAGTCGTTTTATTTGTGACTTCTCATTTTCTATGCAATTAGTAATTGGAAGGACTCTATAGTTGGAGAGATGCCAATTTAAACTTAAACAGTGAATAGGGACTGCTAGGCAGATAGGGACATGGGGTTCTTATGAATCCTACTGGGTTATTAGCTGGAACCCATACCTTCAGAGGTCTTTGTGTCATATTAGGTTGGTGTTACAGCCTATTCAGCAGGAAAAGCAGACATGGGGGTTCTGGAATAGAGAATCTAGGCCAGTGTTCTCAAACTAGGCTGCATTTTGGAATTTACCTAAGGAGCATTAAAAATTACTAATGTCTGCCCTCAGTTCAGGGATCTCAATTTAGTCTCAGTGGGGCCCAAGCATTGGTGATTTTTAAATGTTCCTTGGTAATTCTGCTGCATCTGAACACACCCCTTTGTGATCCTATTACCATATCTTCTACCAAAGCAAGGAAAAGAAAGGGTTTCCTCTGCAAGTTAAATGTCTTAACAGGGTTTGGTGTTTTTATTTTTTTATGTATGAGTGACCATTGTTGGATTTTGTTTGGTTGGTTGATTGGGTTTTTGTTTTTTGTTGTTTTTTTTGTTTTGTTTTGTTTTGTTTTTTATCAGTCCCTAAAAGCCTTGTACCATGATCTATACCCTTGATCCTAACTTCGCACTACCACATATTGACCAGCCCTTGTGCAATAGTTTTAGATTGGTTACTAAGGGGACTGGTGAGAAAGAGGCTCAGCACTCTTACTCCTGCTGGAGGAAGTAGGTGGGTACCATTGCTAAGAGGGCCACATCCATGCTGTTGCTAAGGAGCTGGTGTAAGAAGTGCATTCTGGGTGATGATGTTAGCTAATGACCCACATATTTCTTAGTGGGCTCGCACTATGAATAATGGAATCCAAAGGGTGTCGCTGTCATTTTCGTTGAGTCAGGTGAAACTGGATAATAAAATTGTTTTCTGGTTTGGTAATTGGGTAATTTAAGTCATTGTTTACTACTATATCTACAAAAAAAGATCTTTTAGGCATTCGCGGGAATATATACCTTTGTCAATAAAAAACAATGACTCTCTATATTGTATACCTGAAACTAATGTAATATTATGTTCAACTTTAAAAAAAAAAAAAAGACAATGACTGTTTTACCCTAAGCTGTAATGGCTTTTCTTAACATCATCTTTTCAAAGGCATAGACCTTCGGCTATTCAAGGCATAATTCCGGGATTTCAAGACTACTGCTCTTTATCCAGTTCAAGATGGATGTGTCTCCCATTGATCAAAGGGTTTGTAATGGGAATGTTTTTGTTGGTTTCTTACAGTACAACAAACACCTCTTCGTGCACATTGGGCATGCCAACCATTCTTACAGTGACCCATTGCTCGAATCAGTGGACATTCGTCAGATTTATGACAAATTTCCTGAAAAGAAAGGTGGCTTAAAGGAACTGTTTGGAAAGGGCCCTCAAAATGCCTTCTTCCTCGTAAAATTCTGGGTGAGTAAGACATTGCTGTGATTTCAGTGGTTTTTATCTGAATGGTCACATCCCACACGTGAGTGGGGAGCAGCACAGCTAACCGTGGATCCACGCCAACTACACCTTCATGTGTACCTGCAGGATCGCCAAGGTGTCACAGACTCTACCTGTGAGGCTGTCCTCATGCTGGCCTTCTGGTACATCCACATGATGCACCTAGGCAGCATTTGCTGCCCCCGCCAAGGAGCAAGAGAAGGGCAGCCTCTTTGGGCCTCAGGGCTCACTCAGACAGTGCAAGAGGCTTCACAGATGGCTGGAATCATGATGGAAAACATGGGGCACTAGACCCTCTTTCTGTTTCTTCTCTCTCCGTTAAGCAGAGTGACCTGTAAATTCCACCAGAGCATAGGACTTGAGGCAAAGATGGGGCTGGGATAAAGACAAATTTACATGCTTCAGGATTTTATAAGTGTCTGACAGAATACAAAATGGCTTTGCCCAGTATGTGCCTCATTTGTGCTTTAAAACAATAAGCTTAGATGCCACCAGCTGCTGGGGCTTGCTGATGTCCCACAGCCTCTGAGAGGAGCTTTGCTCTTCCTGCTCCACTAGTCAGACTTAGGCCAGGAGACTGCTGATGGGTCAGAGACGTTAGAGCAACTATAAGTATAATGTGTGTGTACTGGGGGGTCAGATGGGCAACAGGAGACCAGATGACCTGCTAACACCAAGCCTCTTTAATTCCTCAGTCTTTAGAATAAAGAGGAAATCACTTCAGATGTTTGCACTTCTTAGCATGGCATTAAAGGCCCTAAGTGAACTGATTCTAATGTGTTTTCCTTGCTATCCATCATGTGCTCAGCCTTTGTGTGTGTCCAGATATACTCACGTTTCCCCCTTCCCCTTCTCTCCCACCAGACCAACTCTTCCTTCCCTTGAGATGATGGCTCCTTTATTATAGCACCTTCCTCACTTAAGCAGACCATTGATTTTCTTTTTATTCCCATCGCATTTTGTAGTTAATCAGTTCCCATGTTTTGTCTTAATTATTTGGATGTGTGTCCCACTCCTCCCTGGACTCCAGCTGCCTCCAGGGGACCTTATTCATAAAAGTAGCTACCATTTATTGAACACCTGCTGTGAGCTGGGAGCTGCACTAATGCTTTACATGCATTTTATCCAGTCCTCACAATGTTAAGTGGAATTTACCTCATATCCAACTAAGAAAATAGATACCTAGAGGTTACAAAGGAAAGGCTGCTTGTAGGTTGCTTGTATAAGACCTGGGGCTTGAAATTGGATAAAGTTTGACTTTAGTGCCTCTGCTTTGTTTCCTGGCTGCTTCATGTCCTGGAGACCCTGGTCATAGAGTCGTCAACAGAGGACTCTCCATATCTCTAAGCAAGTGCCTTACACAGAAAAGCTCAACAAATGGAGAAACAAATGAATTAAGAAAAAAATGATGTTTTAAATTCCTTGGTGGAAGTTTACATATTAGATTTAGTTTGCTTAGTTTCTATTATGTGTGCATGGTAACTAGATTTCATTTTCATGCTTCCCTATTGAATTTGGATGGTGGAAATGCCTTCTACTTATATTAATGTTCTTGGGATGGGTAATAACATGTGGATAACCTGAAAAAGCAGTAAGACATTTCTCTTTTTTGAATTGGTGGCTGCCTGCTAGTAATTTGAATGGCGGTTAGAGGCCAGTTATATAATACAGCAGTTTTCAAAGTATGGCCTATTACTTCTAGGGGATTCCTCAGTTTCCTTTCAGTGTGTCATCAAGGTCAATATTATTTTCATTATGACATTGAGACATTATTTGTCATTTGCACTCTCCTGATATGCACACTGGTAGTCCAGAAACAATAGAGTAAAACTTCTGAAGACTTAGCTCAACCAGGCTGATAGGCTCACACAGGTTAAAAAAAAGAAAAAAAGGACCATCCACCCCCAAAATGTCCTTTTATGACTTTTACTACATCTTGAATCTAGTGTACACATTGACAATGAATGCAGTGAGCCAGCGTGCCATATCAAGGACAGCAACTAACAAATTTTGTTGCCAGAGATAAATTTTGAGTTCTTAAGTAAAAATAAGAATTTTGGAAAACTTGTATCCACCTCAGTGAACTTGACAGCTTCCTAATACATTAAAGACTTTTCTGATGAGATCCACAGTCATATTGACATGTGATTTTTTTTTTTGATATTGTGTAAGATAAGCCAGTGAATTTGAATATAACAAAGTATGAAAAGTTCATTGATATGGTTTCAGAATCCAGACTACAGCTAACCTTTAAGAAGGTTATTTGTCAAGTTACAGGGTAATACCAAAGAAAAATGACCACAGTTATCTGAAGAGTCTATTAAAAGACTCTTTGCTTTTTCAATTACATATTTATGTGAGTCTAGATTTTCTTCACATACTTCAACCAAAGCAGCAGGTCATGACAAATTGAATGTAGAAGCAGGTATAAAAATCTAGGTATTTCCCATTAATTCACACATTAAATAGATTTGCAAAATGTAAAACAACTAATTTATGTTTATGTTTGAAAATATAAACATAAAAAAAGTATGAAAATATAAACATAAAAAAGTATGAAAATATAACTAAAAAAAAGTATGTTAACATGTAATGAGCTTATTAGTTTTAAATTAGGTACTAAATACTTAAAATTTTCTGTTTAAATTTCCAATACAGAAAATATAGATAGATATAACCTATAGAAACAAAAGCTCTTTAAGGTCCTCAGTAAATTTTGAGTGGAAATGCATCCCAAGATCCAGAAGTTCGAAAACCACTATTGGGAAGCATATAAAAAGAGGCTGTTCTACCCAAATTAATTAAAACTAATCAGAAATTATAGAACATGATGAAAAGAAACTATTTTCAGTACTTTCAAATTAAACAGTATTGGTTTTTAATAATAATAAGATTTTTATAATTAGCTTATTATTTGAATATACAGGCTTAGAAAGTTATTTTTGTTTTTGCTTCCTAAATTTCCCATTTTATTTGGAATGATTTTAATAAATACTTTCAGTGATGAGGCCCTTCAGTCGTGAATCCCCAAATAATGAGGTCTATATTGCAGATGTTTAGTGTGGTAGCTAGTATGAGATGTGCAAAATTAGAAACAGTTACTCCAAGATTAGATATTAGTTTATTGAATTAAAATTCGCAGAATTAAAATTGAGCGGTACTATGAATATGATAGAAGACATCACTCCTTAGTATGGCTGTTAGCAGTATTTAACCTTTATAAAGAAATTCAGTCGTAACTACGTTAAAATAAATGAGGAAACAATTTGAATTAGTTTTACAATTTGCTACAATTGAAATATCATTGGCTTCCTCTAATGACTCAGTAAAAATGAATACGATTAGAATATCTATCCTTAGTTATCAGTAGGTGTTTCCAGTGGGTGTTCTTAAGTAGGTTTAACACTGTTTGCACTATCTTTTGTGTTAGTAATTCACTTAGCACATTTTCTTATTTTTGTGTGAATTCAGTACATTTCAACAGAGATCCTCTACCTAGTCTCTCCTTTCATCTCCCTTTTTCCTCTTTCTCAAACTCCCTGAGGTCTCTAGGTTGTCAAAGTCAGGCTGACTTAATTTGTTGATATGGTTGTTCCTGAAATTTTATTTTCAGAACGTCTGCCATGTTTAGCCTGGGCTCAGTGGGGGCAGACTAAGTCAGGCATTTGCTGTGGAAGGAATATTGAGTACTATCTGAAGTACCTTAACTTAACCCCAAGGCGTGGGTACCTCAGCTCTTTGCCAGTTGGCACTTTGAGGTGAATGGGATGGTAGTAAGCCAAGTAGCAGTCACTCCACTGGTTTCAGGGTGGAAGACCCTGACGACACCCCAAAACATAAAAGAGTGGCAGAGCCGAAGATGCCAGCATGGATGCCCCTCTACCCTATGAGCCTTATAATTTTTCATGCCTTAGTGGTGTAAGACACCTAAGGGCCCCTGCTGTGTATCTGCTGAGATTTTTTTTTACGAGCTTTATTGACAAATAATTTATATATCATAAAATTTGCACACCATATAATTCCCTTATAAAATTCACTGAGTTTTAGAAAATTTTACAGACTTGTGTAACCATCACTACAATCAAATTTTAGAATATTTCTATCACTCTAAAAAGATGCCCTGCATCCACTTGTAATCAATCCCTGTTCCCACTCCCAGCCCCAGGCAAGTACTAATCTACTTTCTGCCTATACAGATTTGCCTTTTTTTGGACATTTCATGTAAATGGAGTTATTCAGTTGTGTAGTTGTTTGCATCTGGCCTCTTATCATAATGTGTTTGAGGTACATCCGTGTCGTAGCATGAGTCAGTGGTTAGCTCATTTCTGTTTGCTGTATACTGTCCCACTGAACGGCTATACCACATTTTGCTTTTCTATTTACTAGTTGATGGACTTGTGGATTGTTTCTACTTGAAGTTTTTATGCATAATGCTTCTCTGAAGTTTTTGCATGGACATATGGTTTCATCTTTTCTTTGGTAGCTACCTAGGAGTAAAATTGCTGGGACATGTGGTAACTCTATGTTTAACTTTTTAAGAAACTACCAAATTTTTTTCTGAGGTGGTTAGACTACTTTATATTCCCACCAATGAGATGTTAGGGGTCTTCTCCTTCAACCATTATGTCTGCAAGCACTAGGGTAGGGAGAGATGACAGCACACTTTGTAGAAAAGAGAGCTGGTGAGTGAAAGCAGCAAGACAAGGTGCATGAGTGGTGCATTCAGGGGAGTTCATGTGCACTGAGGTGCTTTGCAGATAGGGCTTCACTTGTATGGCAATACGTAGGTAGGTAGAAAAATTAGGAAAGACAAGGAATCCGGGTTCAGATGTGTCTGCAGTAGAGAGCGGTCAGTGGTTTTAACAATTATAGAGCCAAAAGAGTAATAGGATTCTTTTCACTAAAGGTTACAGCGCCTTTCTGCATTTTTGTCTTTTCTATTTTTATTCTTTAACTTTTCCTTCTCATGACAGTCTCTTATTTATTTCCTTTCTCTTCCTTCTTGCCTACTTATTATTCACTTCTGTGCATTTTAATTCTCCACCATATTTAATTACAAAGAGAGGAAAAGTGATTAACAGGAATAGGAGGTCAGTGGCTCCTCTCTTCTTCAGCAGCGTGTGAACATAACCAGTAATGAATTCCTTCTTTGAACCAGGCACAGTGTCAGGCTTAATATACTTGATGTTATTTAAACCCTCTGAGGTACATGTGATTATTCCTATTTTACATATAAAGAAACTGAGACATGGAGAGGTGAAGTGATTTCTGCAGAGTCACACAGCTAGTAAATGCCTGATCTGCTGGACTCCAGAATCTGGGCTCTTTCCACCGAATCTGTGCATAGCCTCTTCAGGGAGCACAGCTCTGTGGTTAGAAACTCACAATGTCACTTGTGTGGAAGCCAGTGAGGATAAGTGCAGCAGCAGTTTCTTTGTGAAGTCCTGTCATTAGGGGATGTTCTGGTGTACATTTACATGGGAGCTATGGTAAGAATAGACTTCTGTTACCAGGAAGTTCAGGTTGAAGCCTAAGTCTTCTAGGGAGAGCGATACCACCATTAGCTGCCTTCATGGAGAAAAGCAGTATAAGTTATACATTATGATTACAAAGGCAATGTCATAATATTCTAGACAGTCTTGGAAAAAGACATTTTTAATTCATTCCTAAATGCACCACAAATATAACCTAATGTAATACATGTTTATGTAGTCCGAATCAAAGATCGCATTCAATTTGGCACCCTGCTTCTTCAGCAAACACCCTGCCACGTAGCCATGTGTCAGTATAACCCTAATTACCACTTTAATGATTGTATATTTACTGAGTATATTATAATTTACCATTCTTCTTTTATTAGATATTGATAATATGACTTTTAACATATATATGTGTGTATCAGTATATGTGTGTTTATGTATGCGTGTAAATAACCAAGTTGCTTTCTAAAGTCATCAAGCAGTGAGCAAGTATACCAGGCATCTTCACCAGCCTTATGTGGCATAATTTAAAAACAGACCAGAGCAACTTTCTGTTGTTATTTTGTTTTTTGAATTCCTCTACACCTGCAGTTATTTTTTCTTTCTACTCAAAGTCTTTAATCCTACTTCATTCTCTATAGAAACAACTATTAATAAGGTTAAACATACTGTGTTCCCTCCCTTCTAAGACATAGATTTGTTCCCATTTCAACAGTTCTTGAAGTGGGATGCTTTGTACAGTCAACATCATAAGCACCTTGCCCACCCCTTCACAAAGGAGTAAGCCGTGATGTGGTTGTTATTGCCTGCCTGTTGTGACCCTAGCCAGTGTAGAGGGCATCTCACCATCTCCTTGGCACCTTCGTTAATTTGTGCTAGTAGTACTATATACTACTAGTGCAAATTTTAGCTTAAATTTGAATCCCTAATTTAAATATCTCATAAAAATTACAATTTAATGCAGCATCGAAATTGTTATTATGATCGAGGACAAGTGCGGAAGCAGATCTGTAATAAGTGACACCAACATTTTGTACTGGCAGAAAACCATACTTCTTTTTTCCTTATAAAACAACTGTCAGGTGCTGTGTAGGCCCTAAGAAAGAAAGATGTCCACCCACAAGTGGACAGAGCTGAGCTTTGTTTCTGCATTGAGATTTATGCAGATGGTTTGCCAGTGAAATGGCAGGCACTGCAGCTAATTTAAGATAAAATGCCAACTGTCTTGGAATTGATCATAGAATTCCCAAAGCTAGAAGTGGGTGTGATTCAGTCATGCATCCTGAAAGACAAAAACCCAACTACAGTTTGAGCTAATTTTCAAAAGAAGTTCCTTTCCAGCCACACTTAGTTTATTTAAGGAAATAAACAAAATTATGGATTTAACCAAATAAGAAATTCAGTGAAACTATTTTTAGAGGGACCTCAAAATTCCACTCTCTGTCCTAACAGTGCTCAAGACTGTTAAGTTTTGGAACACTGGTTCAAAGAGAGCTAGCTGCACGTTACTAGCTGCATGTTACTTATAAACCTGATAGTCAAAAACTTTTCAGAAGAATCTTTAGCATGATGAAGGCTTAGTCTTATATTTGATGGAATAATAAAGAAGGAAGTAATATGAAAGTGAAATTGTATGGATATGTATCCTGCTGTTAAAAAAAGTTTTTATATACACTTAATACAATGGGGTTTTTTTTCTTTAAAATTATTATTAAAGTAGTAGTGTCTTAGAAACCAGAATATATGATATCACCCTATGGTTATTTATGTTTTGCTTTGTAAAATCCTTGGAATTATGATCATTCAGTGTAAGTAACAATATATTTATAGTCTTTCAACTTACTTTCTTACCCTGTTTTGCTAAGGGAAGAAAAAGGATAATTTTTCTAACCAAAGTAGATGTGAGAAGATTTTATAAAACAGAGAAAGGAAAGCGAATTATCTGGGAAAAGGGCAGCATTTAGAAGATGCTTTTACTTGGTAGGAATGAACTCACATTTGTTGGACAAAGTGACAAGAATTATAAATTAAAAACTGGGCTTTATTTAAAGGAGGAGAAACCAGATGCACATGTAAACTTGCTGAATGCGACCCCTCTGGAATTTCAGATTAGTTCCAATTGGATTCTCCATGATTAGATCAAGTTGTAGACTTGAGTCTATTATTTGGAACCAAATGTCTCTGTTGCTATTCATGAAGAAGGAAGTTAGCAAAATGGGATGCTTTTCTCCCCACATTTTAAACTGCCATCAATAAGAAAAGGGCCTTTCAGTTCAAGTTTGCCATTTCTCTCTACTTGTTTCTCATCTCAAAATGGTGTTAAGTTCTGAAATATGTGAATAATGTTAAGTGATAGAATGATGTAAATGGAAGAAAGATTAGCAAGAAATACCACCACATGCAGAGGTACTTATGGGCTAATACATAATAAATTCCCTTGGGGTATACTGTGATTATATGATTATCTTCACCAAGGGTTTTGTTCTTTGAAAAATCATCTTTTGATAGGCAGGTCCTGCTATTTCGTGTAGGGGAATAGGAGAGTCAATAAACTACATCCACCCATTTTGGTTTGATTTATAAGAAAAATATCTGGAGCTTGTTAGCTTACTGTATTGACTGCTGTCTGTTGTTGCTTTCTTCCAGTTTTCCAGCCCCTGGTCCTAAACTTCTTTGTAGGCCTCCTCCAGGGAACAGAGATCTTATCTGTAGCTATTGTTTATTCAACAAGGAAATGTATATAGCAAATTTTCAACATTTTTTTTTTAATTCACTTTTTGCTAAGTTATTTTATTTCATTCAGTACACTTAGAGTAATTGCTATCCATCAGGTGCCATTAACTGCCACTTAGCCAGTTCTGATATCGTAGGCAGTTATAATAGGCATCTGATAGTTTGTTGGGTAATCTTTTTGAGGAATTTATTGAAGGGCAGGAAGGAGACCTCAAGAGATTCACATAAAAGCTATTTCAGTCTATCACTTGAGTTGTTAGGTTCTTATAGAAATAGTTTAATCATTTGTATTAGTAATAAATCCATTACTAGTGAGTCAGTCATTCAGCAAACATTCACGGAACTTGACTTTGCTCCTGGAGAGCTGAGAATATAGACATGAGTAAGAGGCAGACACACAGGCAGATAAATGATAGCACTATGGGGCAGGAGATGTAATGGAAATGTGGATGCACTGAGATAAAGAACCCTTTATGCCTGAGAACATTCCAGGAGACTTCTCAAAGACATGGCTTTTGAGCTGAATCTTGAAGGAGTTTGGTCAGTGGAAGGGGAATGGGAAGAAGTTTTCAGGGGAAGTGAATGCTATGCAGGGACGGTTCTACTGGAAGATGATAGAGGTCCCCGTGGCCACTGGACCTTACAGAACCTGGAGAAAGGTGAGAGTTCAGGATGGAAACATTGATCTCTGTGGCAGTCACTTTATTTAAAAGGAGAGTATAGACATGAGTAAGAGGCAGACATAGGCAGTCCTTTCTGAAATAGGACAGCCAGGAAAATGGGATCAGAATCACACTCTGCTTTTCCCCCAAATCCCTAACTTCAGTTGTACCGTGGATGGATGGGATACATAATTAGATAGATTTTTTTTTTTTAACCTTGAACTGTTCAGGACATCTAGGCAGATTCTAAATTGGGAGTTCCCTGGAGCTCATGGGAGAATTCATCTGACAGCTGTTCCTCTAATGCTTTCTGTCCTGGGTTATTTGGTTCAGTGGTTGTTAACAAAGCCAAGGTCAGGGGTCCATCTTTTCCTGCGTGGGGCTATTTAACTCTGTTTCCTGCCATATAGTTACAAGCTGAGCTGCTAAGCCACTGCCCCACCAAGAGCTGCTGCTGAACAGAAGTACTGGGGAAAGCAGACACATGGTGCACCTGCACTTCCCAGGATTTGCCCTGCAGATGAAGGTGCAATTAGCTTTCCTCTGCAACCATACCTCAAGCCTGAGAAGGAAAAAGCTGAAGTGGCCCAAACAGAGTAACTGCTTATTTCCAGACCAAATTTTGCAAGGAATAAGTGTATTATCTGGACATAGCCATAAACTCCTCAGGGATTTGGGTCAGTTCTCTAAAATTGGACCTAGTGCTTTAGCAATGTGTGAAATCCCTTCTCCTTGTGCAGGTGGAGATTCAAGGTACATCCTACCCATCACCATTACCCTGATTCCAAAACCAGAAAAACACATTATAAGAAAAGAAAACTATAGGGTGATAGCCATGATGAACATAGATGCAGAAATCCTCAACAAAATATTAGCAAACTGAATTCATCAATTCATTAAAAATATTATACACCTTGATCAAGTTAGATTTATTCCTGGGATGCAAGGTTGTTTCATTATCTACAAATCAATTAATGTGATACACCACATTAACAGATTGAAAGGTAAAAATCATATGATCATAACAATGGATTCAGAAAAAGCTTTTGACAAAATCCAGCATCTATTTATGATAAAAACTCTCAACAAAATGGGAATAGAGGGAACATACCTGAACATAATAAAGGCCACATATGACAAACCCACAGCTAACATCATCTCAAAAGGGAAAAGCTAAAAGCATTTTCCTTAAGATCAGGAACAAGACAAGGATGTTCACTTTCACCACGTTTATTCAACATAGTATTGGAAATTCTAGCTACAGCAGTCCAACAATAAAGAAAAAAGGCAACCAAATTGGAAAGGAAGAAGTAAAACCGTCATTATTTGCAGATGACATGGTACTACATGTAGAGAACCCTAAAGATTCCACCCAAAAACTGTTAGAACCGATAAATGAACTCAGTAAAGTAGCAGGATACAAAATTAATATTCAGAAGTCAGTTGCATTTTTATACACCAATGATTAACTATTAGAAAGATTATGAAAACAATCCCAATTATAATTGTATCAAAAACAATGAAATACCTCAGAATCAGTTTAACCAAGAAAGTAAAAGACCTATGCTTGGAAAATTATAAGTCATTGAAAAAAGATATTGAAGAAGATACAAATAAATGGAAGCATATACTGTGCTTGTGGATAGGAAGAATTAGTATTAAAATGTTCATACTACCCAAAACAATCTAGAGATTCAGTGTTATCTCTATCAAAATACCAATGGCATTTTTCACAGAACCAGAATAATCTTAAAATTTATATGGAACTACAAAAGACCCCGAATAGCCACAGCAATCTCGAGAAAGAAGAACAAAGTTGGAGATATCACACTACCTGATATCCACCTATACTATAAGGCTGTAGTAATCAAAGCAGCATGGTACTGGCATAAAAAACAGACACATGGATCAATGGAACAGAATAGAGAGCCTAGAAATCCATGTGTATATGGTCATTTAATCTATGACAAAAGAGGCAAGAATATACAATGGGGTAAAGACAGTCTCTTCAACAAATGATATTGGGAAAACCGGACAGATAGATGCAAAAAAATGAAATGACCACCTTATACCATATACAAAAATAAACTCAAAATGGATTAAAGACTAAAATGTAAAACCCAAAGCCATAAAACTCCTAGAAGAAAACATAGGCAGTAAACTCTCAGATATTGCTCTTAGTAATATTTTTTTCTGATATATCTCCTTGGGCAAGGGAAACAAAAATAAATAAATAAATGAGACTACATCAAACTAAAAAGATTTTGCACAGCAAAGGAAATCATCAACAAAAAGAAAAGACAACCCATTTAGAAGATATTCACCTATGATACATCTGATAAGGGGTTAATATACAAAATTTATTAAAAGTCATGTAACACACACCAAAAAAAAAACAAAAACAAAAACCAATCCAATTAAAAAATGGACAGAAGACCTGAGTAGATATTTCTCCAAAGAGGATATACAGATGGCCAATAGACATATGAAAAGATGCTCAAAGTCACTAATCATAGGAGGAATGCAAGTTAAGACCACAATTTCACCCCACACTTGCCAAAAAGGCTATCATCAATAAATCAAAAAACAAGTGTTGGCAAGGATGTGGAGAAAAGGGAACCCTCGTACACTGATGGTGGGATTGCAAATAGGTACAGCCACTATGGAAAACAGTTTGGAGCTTCCTCAAAAAATTCAAAATAAAACTATCTTTTGACCCAGCAGTTATACTTCTGGATATTTATCCAAAGAAAACCAAATGCTAATTTGAAAAGATTTATGTACCCCTGTGTTTACTTCAGCGCTGTTTACAATAGCCAAGATATGGAAGCAACCTACGTGACCATCAATAGACAATTGGATAAAGAAGTTCTGGTACATATATACAATGGAATATTACTCAGCCATAAAAAAATGAAATCTTATCCATTTGCAATGACATGAATGGACCTAGAGGATATTATACTAAGTGAAATAAGTCAGAGAAAGACAAATACCATATGATTTCACTTATATGTGGAATCTAAGGAGCAAAATAAATGAACAAACAAAACAAAAACAGACTCAGATACAGAGAATAAACTAATGATTGCTAGATGGAAGAGAGGGTTGCGGGGGCTGGGTGAAAAAGGTAAAAGGTTTAAGAACTATGGAAAACAGTTACAGGGATGTAGAGTACAGTGTAGGGAATATAGTCAATAATATTCTAATGGCTGTGTATACTGCCAGGTAGATGCTAGAGTAATCAGGGTCGGGGGGAGGGGGTCACTTTGTGAACTATATAAATGTCTAACTATTGTACTGTATACCTAATACTAATATAAAATAAAATAACTATAAAAAATGAGATCCCCTCTCAATAGTGTATCCCTTTTTGGACTTTTAATGCATTTACTAACTTATTTGTACATACACCACTGATTTTACTTAAAAAAAAAAAAAAGCCATATATTATTCGGCAACCTCATTTTTTCCCCCACTTAAAATATCTTGAGCATAAGATGTCTTCTTACAGCAATGAGAATTTGAGGGTAAGTCCCAGTTTTTGTTATTCTTTTCAATAAAAGTGACTTGTTAGTAGAGTTGCCAGATTTAACAAAAAAAAAAAAGAAAACAAGCCATCCGGTTAAATTTGAAGTTCAGGTAAACACTGTATGCTTTCTTAGTATATATGTCCCATGTGATCTTTGGGGTATACAGAAACTAAAATACTGTGTTGTTTATCTAAAAGTCAAATTTAACTGCGTGGTTTGTATTTTATTTAGCAGCTCTACACTTGTTACTTGATTGATTTTGTTCTATGTAAGACTTTCCTTGCACAAAACTCCAGACCAGAAAAAGGTCCTGTTTCTTGGCTTGGAAAGTAGGGTCCTTGGGCTGGTGTTTCTGCACCTGATGAACGTGGTGTGTGAAGGGCCAGCTCTGCTGGGTGTCGGGTGCTCCTTAACGGCCTCCTTTGTAGAGAAATACCCTGTGCAGCTTCTTTGCATTTGGGGCTGAGACCGTGGCTCTTTTATCCCAGCTACTGTGTGAAGTCGCCAGTGGCAGTTACCTGAAGTTGTATGGGTGATATTAATTGAGTTTCTTCTTAATGAATGCTAGTATTTGTAGGACTTTACAATGCACACAGCCAGCTTTTCAGTGGTGCATATTATAATTAGAGCAAGCTTTTAATATTCTTTGAAGTACTAAATATTTATGGAATTCAAATAGTGGTATCAATCTGCACAATAAAGGGACTATTGGTGGTGTTTTTAAAAGTCTTCTATTTTGTAGATGTAAATATATGCCATAATTAGAGGGAAGTAACTTGAAGAGTTGGGTCTGAGTGTATGCCTATTCTTATTAAAAACAGCTGTGGCAGGAGAACTACAGCTGCTGTCTGTTTCTTTATGCTGGGCAGGGGTACAGTGGCCCAAAGTGAACACCCTCAAAGACTTGCTTTCCTATGGGCAGTTTCATTGTTCTCCCCAAATGTAAGTTACCTTACTGGGGAGTTGTCCCAAGGTCATCAAGCTTCCCCAAACCCAAGCTTCCATTTGCCAATGTGGGCTGGCTTCAGAGGTCTTGGCCAGGGGCAGATGCATGCATATGTGCAGGGCAGGAAGGTTTGGGAGCAGCAGCCAGCTTTCTGGAGAGATGTCTCCTGCCAGAGAGACTCCCCTGCCAGCACTGCTTCATGGGGCACTTCTTAAAGCTCACTGCACACAGCCCAGTACAGAGCGATTATCCTGGGGCGCCTGTGGGAGCAGTTGCCAGGCCCACTAGGGGCCCTGCCTGGCCGAACCTCACCATGTGGCAGGCTTGGATGGCCGCCCATAGCAGAGCCAGCTCCCAGTGCTGCCTGCCAAGGAGCCAGATGCTGCTATTGGAAAAAATTACTTCACAATTTGAAATCTTGGTCCTTTGATCATTGCTCAGAGAGGATGAAGAGGAGAGGTTCAAAGTGGTGGTTTGAAAATGCCAGCATCTCCTTGCATCCATCAGTGCCTATTATACTCTCTCTTGTCAGGGACTATCCTCTTGATGTTTTCAGTTCTGCAACCAAGTAATTTCTGCCCAGCCCTTCCAAGCCCTTGGGGTGAAAGGGAGAAATGAGTAGG
The DNA here is from genome assembly GCF_902729225.1 of Pteropus medius. Lineage (NCBI taxonomy): Eukaryota > Metazoa > Chordata > Mammalia > Chiroptera > Pteropodidae > Pteropus > Pteropus medius. The sequence goes on from NW_024342470.1 coordinate 4,775,410, forward strand.
AAGGGAGTGTCCGCAGACTGCTTCTTTCCTGACCAGGTTGCCCTCTCCCCTGCCTTTTGGGTTATCTGCTTCCTCTTTGTTCCAGCAACCGTTTTTCCTCCAAAGCCAGTAAAGTAGTTGTCACCAGCCAAATACAACTTCTGCAGGAGCTGCACAATTCCATTCTTTACTTGGCAACCTTAGCGCTCACTTCCCAGTACGCTAGCCTCCTGTAGCCAGGTTTCCAGAGGCCTGAGGTTTTGCAGAGGCAATGTCCTGGCCCAGCCCAGCCCTCTCCTCAGAGCTCTGGATCCTACATAACTGAGCTAGGCCTCATTTTTCCCTACCCGTGAAATGGGTAGGATCATTCTTTGAAGCGTAGTTTAAAATATGTAATTTAAAATTACATTTTTAAGTTTTTTAAATTTCAAAAGCGTGCAATCAAACAGTGGAACAAGTCTGTGAAGAGATGGGTTTACTGAATGAGGGGTGACAGAGGAGAAGCCAATCCAAAGCCTTGTCTTGTCTAGTGACTTGAATGTTTTAGCTATGGGGTAAAGTAATGAGTGTAAGAAAGGGGTAATTTAGGGAAGAAGTGGGGGAAACTCAGTGTTCTATTGTCTTGTTTCCTTGCCGTCTGGTGCAGGCAGCTTTCTCTCCCTGGCACTGTAACCTGCTTCTCCTTCAACCTTACATTGTTTCACAGGACTTGCCCACAAATGCACCCTCAAGTTTTTTAATGCATTCAGTACACTTTTATTAATGAGTGCCTTTTTTTGTTGTTTGCAGAAAGAATTCTCTAACATCTCTAATCACGTATTTGTGGAAAAGATGGTAATTTGGTACCTGTTTGAGCAGTTATATCCAAAACTTAAGATTTGTCCTAAACTCGCAAATCAGAAAAAGTACCCATTTTTCTTTTTGGAAAAAGCCATGTGTGCTGCACATCTGATAAGTGTCCACTGAGACTCAGACTGGCTCTGTGGGGACAGTTTTTATGTTGTTCATTGATTATGAACCACCACCTACTTGAGTCACACCTCAGTAGTGACTGAGGCTATGTCTTTATCTCTGTCTTGATCTACATTTTATATCAATAAGCTAATAGTTTCTCAGTGTTAGGTTATCAGTATTATTAACGGCTGTCATTTGTGTAGCGTGTTACAGTGTTTCATATGCATCATTTTCTCTTATCACCATGATGGCTGTGGGAAGCAGGTCTTCGCTGTGGTTAAAGATGAGGACAGTGAGACTCAAAGAATTGACTGCTGTCCACGCTGTAGTCAGATGTTTGAGATGAGATGACAGCAGATGAGGAGTCGGAATCTGGACTAGGTGGAAGGGAGTTCTGAAATCAGGGTGGAGTTAAATTTTTTAAAAATGGTAAAACTTGAACCCTAAGAAGCAGATAATACCTAAACAACCTTGTAGGTGAGAAGGGGGAGAAGAAAGGTGAGACAGAGGGAGAAATGAAAAGAGAATTGCAGAATTGTCTTACAGCAATGTTCTTAGGCCTGCATGATTCCAGAAGGCAGAGCTCTAGGTGGAAGTTACAGGAAAGCCAATTGCAACTTAATGGGTATGGTAGGCAGAACCACGTCCAAGTCCTTATTCATGGTGCTTGTGAATATGTTACATGGATAAGGAGAATGAAAGTTGCTGATCAGCAGATAGGGAGAATATCTTGATCCGAATGGGCCCAGCATAAAATTGCAAGGTTCCTTAAAAGTGGAAGAGTAAGGCACAAGAGATCTATTGAGATGACAGCTGGCAGTGTGAAAAGGACTCAGCCTGGTGATGCTGGCTTTGAAAAGGGAGGAAGGGGCTAAGAGACAAGGCATGTGGGTGGCCTCTAGAAGCTGGAAGAGGCAAGGAAAGAGATCCTTCCCCAGAGCCTCCAGAAAGGAACACAGTTCTGCCCATAATACCTTGGTCTTAGCCTCGTGAGACCCATGTCAGATGTCTGACCTACGGAAGTATAAGACCGTAAATTGGTAGTGTTTTGAGCCACTAAATTTGTGGTACTTTGTTAAAGCAGCAAGAGAAAACTAATGCAGCAGAGAAAAGAACTACCTAACAATTAGGTCTGTCTCGCACATAGTAAGTTTTATCTTAAAGTAATGATTTTCCTGTATCTGAAGTTATGTAGCCAAAAGACAGAGCAGGTCAGAATACTGTAGAAAGGATTTCTGTATTGGGTGGTAGGAGAAAGAGTTGGCCTCTGAACCCAGTATATATGAGGTGGTCTCTGCTCTAGGACAAAATGGGCAAAAAGATTCCTTAGAAGTGCCTGTTTGCTTGCACTTGCCCTCCCCACTGGGCCATATTTGCAAGTGTTTTTTTTTTTTAAATACTTCCATACCTGCCCATAACCTAGTACATAGTTCAGGCTGGCTTGTTACTAAAGGATAAGATATGATTTGAACTTGAAAATTGTTGGGAAGATAAGTTTGCTGGTTTCAGCTGTTTCTTGGATTTTTATATTTGTGTGCTTTTAGAAAGTATCCTGTGGTCAGAGAAAAGCTGAATAGGCAGAAATAGTTTGCATCTCTGATACCAGCATGTGTTTTGTTGTTGTTGTTGTTGTTGTTTTTTCATTTTCTTGCCTTCAGAACCCTATGTGGTAGGTTTGCCCTGAGTTTCAGTAGGGTGGACAATGAACACAACATGACTCCCAGACTCATTACAGAGTTTGTCTCCTTTGTTGTTGATTTAATGCTAGCATTCTTTCTCTGAAATTACCTTTGCTTCATGGGAGTTCAGTGACTGCATTTCTTTCTAGGATAATCCTAATGTCATCAGATGACAGATCATTATCTTTCTCAGCAATACCTCCTCCTAGAAAATTCCTGAAGAGCAGCTGTCATATGGTTGGATGGCTACATGATTCTTTTCCACGTTCAAGAGTAATTGCAAAGCAGTTGTCATAGCAAATTGATTATTTACTGTTGGTTGGGAAGCCTTCGAAAATCTAACTTATTACATTTACACTAATAAAGATAAAGTTTTCACAAACTATTTTTAAAAAGGCAAGATAATTTTGAAACCATCTGTCTCTTTTATCTAAACGAAAGCTAAAATGCACATAGACCTAATAACCCAGCAATTCTATTCTAAGATACACCCAACAGAAATGCATACATGTGTTCATCAAAAGCATATTCAAGAATGTTCTAATTAGTGCTCTTTAAAATAGATCCAATTTGGAAACATTGCAAATCTCCATCATTAGTGGACTCAATAGATCATGTTGTTTTTCATTCAATGAAATACTCTACAGTAACAAGAATGAATGAACTACACACAACAACATGGGTGAATCTCATGATATAATGCTGAGCAAACAAAACAAACACAAAGACGTCTGCACTATATAATTACACTTATTTAAAGTTCAGAAAACCTCACAGAACTGATGTATAATGTTTTAGGATCAAGATTACCCTTGTGAAGTGTGGGGTCGTGATTGTATTGGAAGGAGCATTGGGTGGGAAGGCTTCTGTTCGGTTTCTTCATCTGGGTGCTGGTTACATGGGTTTGTTCAATTTGTGAAAATTAATTAAGCTCTACACTTGTGATTTGTGTACTTCTCTGAACATATGATACTTTAATTTCATGTAAAAGTTAACCAGGATAACTTTAAAACTCAATTTATCGACATAGTTCTGAGGGCAGGTTTTGATAATGCACGTTCTTTAATAGTTTTAATTTTGATAATTCCTGTTGTTATGATTACTGGTCATCCATTCTCAATTAAAACTAATTAACATTATTTTGGGAATTCTAAGGGACAGTGGTGAACCAAAGGGGTGATGGTGGGAGTGGTCTGCCTCAGGTCCAAGCAATATGGAGGTTCATTATCTGTAAAGAATTTTAGATGGCAAAACTATCTAAAAATAGTAATTTTATAATAATAATTTTTATTATCACTGTGTATCCACAGTACTAAACAGTGCCATTGATTTAAAAAAAAAAAAAAACCTCAAAAAATCCTCTGTTGGCCTAAGTTCTAAACAACTTGTGAAATTAATGTGGAGTTTTTATACATACATACACACGTATAATAGGCTTTAAATTAGCACACTTATATATTACTTGTTCATTGTATTACTAATCCTTTAATAACACATGTGGACTCAGCATATATTGACTTCTAGAGTAAGTTCTTAACAGTTTGGAATTATTTGAGCTGCAGTATCCATGGTGCTGCTGCTTCTCGAGATTAATCAGTAGAGTCAGAAATGGGCAACGATGGCACAGTAATTATGAAGATGAAAAAACAGAACTTGAGTTACTTTAATTCTGTCATTCTTTGCTACTACTTTGGGGGTTTTCGTGTTTAAAATTTAAAGCAGTGAAACAGAATGCTAATTATTACTCAACATAATTTTGTCCAATAAAGAAAGTGGGGTCTTAAAAATGATACACTCACTTGTCAAAAATCTAGAAGGCATGCTGCTGCTGTAGGACAATGCCTTTCACCAGCATCGCTTAAGCTGAAATATTCGTGGAATGGAAATGGAAGCTGTCAAAATTTTCAGCAATTTTGCTAACATCAAATAATGGTGAATACCATTCTGAACTTGGTTAACATTTTTAAATTGTATATGTTGACAGATTGTTTTGTATATTTATTTCTGTGTTTGCTTTAGATTTTAAGTGTCCAGATTTGTTTATATTGTAAATCTTTTGCTTGTCAAAAATAATGCCATGGAAGTTAATAAAGTGAAAAAAGGAGCATTAAAAAAAGGAAAGAAAACAAAACATTGTGTCTAGGGAGTTGAGATATAATTCTTAAGGAACCTCCCTCCCGGTTAAATCAAAGAAGTAAGTTGATTAAGTTGAGGTTGACAGTTTTTAAAAAAATAACCTACCTCCATTTACTGTCCCGTTGACTCCTCCAGCCATTGCTAATTTCTCTGTGTTCCTTCCCAAAACACCAAACTGCTTTTAATGGCTCACCAGTCTTTCAAAACAAGTTGATTACATCAAGAGTGAGTTTGTTTAAATTACAGTATTAGCTAACAATGTATTTATAACCCATTAATATTCTTTTTCAAAGGTGAGAATTTTTTAAAGCGGAAAGAGTAGTAAAAATAACTTCTGATGCACCTTTCCTGCTCCACATAAACTCGTTACTGCACCTTTGTGGGGAAGCATCCTAAATATTCATCAGTAGAGCACATACAAATTATGGTGCATCTGGCAATTTGGAATAGTATGCAGCCACTAAAAAGTGTGGCTGTTCATTTTTTGAGTGGCTGGGTTTTTTTAATGCTGATATTCTGTATCAGTACTATATGAGTTCTAAAATGTATTTTTTAAAGCAAGGTTTAGAAGAGTGCTACTATTTGTGCAAAAAAAGTGTGACTAAATTTATGGCTAACATAATACTGGACAAATGCAATTAAAAGTAAACAGGAATATATATAAATATTTAAATGCTAAATATCTCTCAAAGGACACTTGAGAAACAGATAACACTGGTCACCCTCTGAGGAGATTGGTAAGTTAAGGGGTACAAATAAAATGTATACCCTTTTACTAGTTTGGTTTCTTTACTTACTACGTGCATGTTTTTACATTTTTTAAAATGCTAAAACTTGTTGGCAAAAGCTATATCATATAGTTTTCCCTTGGTATCCTAGGAGGATTGGTTCCAGCAACCTCCACAAATACCAGAGTCTGTGGTACTTAAGTTCCTTATATAAAATGGTGTAATAGTTGCATATAACCTACATGCACCCTCCCATATACTTTAAATCAGGGGTCCCTAACCCCCCAGGCTACGGGGTCTGTGGCCTGTTAGGAGCCAGGCCACATAGCAGGAGGTGAGTGGCAAGCAAGCTAGCAAAGCTTCATCTGTATTTGCAGCTGCTCCCCAGCACTAGCATCACGTCCTCAGCTCCACTTCACATTATCGGGCATTAGATCTCATAGGTGCCAAATAGGTTGGGGACCACTGCTTTAAATCATCTCTAGATTACTTATAATACCTAATACAATATAAATGCTATGTAAATAGTTGTTATACTGTATTGTTTAGAGAATAATGACAGGAGAAAAAGTCTTTACACGTTCAGTGCAGACACCATTGTACGCTTCACTAGGTAGTACAATATTTTCTGTCCAAGGTTGGTTGAATCCGCGGAGGCCGAGGGCTGGTTGTAGTAAGAGCATAAATCCCACAAAGAAGAAAGTTACTGACAATCCCAGTGTCGCAAAACACCTAAGGCTTCTCAGAGCCCTGGGTTCTCAGCTGGTGGTGGAACAAGGCAGTGCAGGCCCTTCTTCAGTGACCCATGGAAAGCTGGGTGGTAATTCCAGTGTCAGAGTTCCTGTGTGCCTCAAGGATGTTGGTATCTTTCTCCCCTGAAGGCTGGAGCTCAGGTAGACCCCAGGGATTCTTCAGCCTTGGGTAACTCTGATAGAGATCTCAGGGAACAACGTCCATTGATTCCCACTAAGCTTCTCTTTCATGGAGCCAAATGTCAAACCTTTGAATGTTTAAAAAAAAGAGCACACCTGGGTATTTTTATTTATTTATGGTTTACATTCCATATATGTAATTCCAAAAAGCTTAAATGTGAGGGGGTGTTACTAAATTTATGGATAACATAAAACTGGACAAGTACAAGTAAAAGCAGACTGGAATCCAATAAAAGAAGCTGCACACTGGTTGTTAGTAGTGATTAGAAGTACCTGGGATAAGTTAATTACTGTAGTTGAGCACTGAATTTAGCTTTGAATTTCTTGGCACATAAGGTGAAAGGGGGAATAAAGTATATAGTTCTTTTTATATGAAGCCAGAGAATATGAAGCTTTGCCTAAGGAAATGGACATTTTCCCGATACTCAATTCAAGAGGAAAATTCAAATTGTATATATAAAAATGTTATCGAATGACTCAGATCTTCATGGTGGTTAGTGCCTATCAAGGTATTGAAATTAGTGAGTCAAAATGTGTCAGACTTCACGAAATATAATCTTTTTACTTATCAGATCTGTCTCTGTTTTAATAGCCACCCCTGAAGTCCAAACAACCTCTCTGATTTGGACAGCTGTAATGGCCTCTTAATAAATCGCTACATGCACTCTTACTTTTCCAAAGTCTTCTCTGGGCTGTGGTTAGCCAGGGCTGCCTTTTTAAAACACAGATCTGATCATATCCCATCACTGTCACCATCCCATATGTTTACAACTCCTACATCCCTCTGGTTTTAGGATATATGACCAAACCCTCCCACCTCCCCAGCCTCTCCTCCCACCCCCTCTCCCTTGCTCTCTCTCTTACAGCCTTTTTTAGACCTATTTCTGGCTGTATGCCCTTTGAACACCTCCTCTCTCTCGTGGCATGCTCCACCTGCCTGAAGCCAGCAATTCTTCCTTGGATTTGAGCTGCATTATCCTCCGAAGCCTCCTTGATCCTGAGAGCCCCCTTCTCACTGTTGTTCATTCTCATGCCCCTCTGAGCCTCTCTCAGGAGTGCTTATCTCTGTTATGATGGCCTCCCTACTAAATTGTAAGCCCCCTGACAGCAGGGACCAGCTCAGCTCATGCTCAATCTTTGATCCCCAGCTCTATACCCAGTGCAGTAGGGGGTCAGGAAATATTCAGAGGAAGGGAGCCATCAATCAGCAACCTAGATGCCAAAGCCTCACCCTCCAGTGGGCTTTATACCATGCTGAGACATTTATCTTTGAAGCACAGTTCTGATCATACTACTTCCTTGTGCCAAAACTTAAGGGGTCTCCGTTTCCTACAGAATACAATCCTTCTTACTTAGCCCTCCACAACCGGGGTCCTAGTTTCATTTCCAAATGCACTTCTCCCAGTCTCAATCCTTGCACTGTAGCAAGAAGGAAGCTCTCTAGCCTTCTGACCACACTATTCCTTCTGCCCTTCTCTGCATGTTTAATTCTTAACCATCCCTTAAATAACACTCCTAATCGAAAGTAATGCCTCCCATTGTCTCAACTTGAGTATCTTTGACATGATACTTATTTTCTAACTTATAGCTTCCATATAACTTATTTTATCTCCCATATTAGGTGGTGGTCTGGTTCTAAATAGTGTCTGTTATGACTCCTCACATAGTAGGTACTCATAAAAATGTGTCACATGAGTGATGATTTGTGTTATTTAGCATCTTTATAAGGCAGTCTTTAATAAGAATCATTTCCCCTCCAGATGCTGTAATTTGTAGTGAAGTTTCTGTTTTTATGTATATAAAACAAATGGCCGGTCAGCTACAGATTTTCCTAATCTTTTGAATATATCTAAAGATCAGTGAATATGAATTCAATTCATACACAGTTGACCCTTGAACAACAGAGGTTTTCATTGTGCGAGTCCACTTATACATGGATTTTTTTTTTCAATAAACATTGTAAATGTATTTTCCTTATGATATTCTTAACATTTTCTTTAACTTTATTGTAAGAATGTACTAATATACATAACATACAAATATGTGTTAATCGACTTTATCTTATCAGTAGGGTTTCTGATCAACAGTGGGTATTAGTTAAGTTTTGGGGGAATCAAAAGTTTTACATGGATTTTCGACTCTGTGGGTGATCAGAGCCCCTGATTCCTGTGTTGTTCAAGGGTCCATGGTACTGCTTTCTGCACATTTTCAAAGACATCATAGATCTTTTATTATAAAAGTACAACATTATTCTGATACCGAATGGAAGAAAGTGAAACAAAACAGATTCACGTAGTGTGTCATTTCAAGAGAAGACAGCTCAAAAAGACTGCAGTCTCTTAAAAAAAAAAACAAACGAACAATGATCAGTGGGCCATGCATAGGACTTGTTTCTAGATGAGTGTCACCTCACCATCTCCCCAGCCACGCCTGCCCTTCACTCAACCTGAATGGCGGTCTGCCCCTGTCAGCTACTGCTCGTTGCCATGACTCCTGCGATGAGAGCATAACACTCACGTCCATTTCCTTTCCAACAGGCCGATTTAAACTGCAATATTCAAGATGATGCCGGGGCTTTTTACGGTGTAACCAGTCAGTATGAGAGTTCTGAAAACATGACAGTCACCTGTTCCACCAAAGTTTGCTCCTTTGGGAAGCAAGTAGTAGAAAAAGTAGAGGTAAGTTGGCCTCTGGACACCGGAAGCTTCATTCAAGGCCAGATGCAAGGCCATCCTTCAAACCTTTATTAGGACAAACAATTTTACTTATTTTTTTTTTTTTGGTGTCTCCTCCTTCCCATCCTCCTTTCCCCCACTTTTTCCCCTGTTACTTCTAAAAAGGCAAAATGATTTGAAAGCAACTGAAAGAAGGCAAGGAGGAAATCCCAAGCCCGCCCCATCCGTCCTGCCCTGCTTGCTGACAGCAGTGTTCAGTCCCACACGAGGCCTCCTACAGGAGCCCTGGTGTCGAAGCTGCCGCCCATCAAATGATGCTTTCCCACTGACCCCCAGGTCCAGGGCCACTCACAGGCACTGTAGAGAACAGCCAGGAAGCAGGGATAGGGGGCGGGGTGTAGTCAGCTGGTAGGCAACAGCCTTCTAAAGCCCTGATTCCTGGAGACTGGCATTATTGCTTTGCCATTTCCACCCCCTTTATTATAATTGTCTTAAGTCTATTGCAGTACATACCGGGATCAAATGCCTATTTATGGCTTTGTTATTTCATGCCTCCCTCCCTTTCGAAAACCTTATGGTCATTTTACCAGAGTGGGTTACTTTGTATGAATGATGTTTGCAACTGACATTCCCTTTAAAAATTGTATTTCCCAATGATTTTTGTCCATCACCCCATCAATCCATGTTCAGTGAGAAGGTTGTATTCACAGCAGTCCTGGACCTGCAAGGTCCAGCCTGACTGTGACAAAGACTTTGTGCTGAGATGTGAGAAAGAAGATGCAGAAGGGAGAGAGGGGCTGTTTTTTCAGACCCTTGGGTGAACAGTGAGGATTTGGGTGGTGTTACAGACCCTCAGTTTCCTGAGTACAGGATGGGCATCCTGAGAATGTTGTTAAGGAAGGTTATGCTGTCAGAAGAGGATGGAGGTGAGTTGACTAGATGATCAATTTGAGCTTTACTGAAATGTAGGAAACCGGTAAGACATTTTGAATAGAAGTTGGAAACTGACTGGATATTTAAGATTAAAGAGAAGGAATAGTCAAAGATCACATTTTATGCTTGGAAGGACAGTGCTGTCACCAGCAGAGATAAGGAAATAAAGTGTTCAAGAGGAAATAAGGGACAATTATAGATGCAAGAATTTGGGAGACAGGTTAAGACTGAAAATAATAATTGAGAATCCTAAGCATTAAGGATAATTAAACCTATGGGAATAGAGAGGGAATAGCAAGAGCATAGAAATAAGCGTTCAATTTGGAGAGCTGCATTCAGCCCTGGAGTGAGTGGAAGACAGGTATGTGTGAGAAAAGAGGAAGCAGACAAGTTACTCAGTTCCCTAGATTTGAAATTATCCTTCACTGTGTCCTCAGATATTAGTTTGGGGAGCAATGAAAGGTTGCTTTAGACTGATGAGATCCCAGGAATTTTCGTGGAGAAGTGGGTGTGAATGTGGCAGGCAAAATTTTATAATTAAGCCTTTAATCCATTTAGAATGTGTTTCTGCATATGATACGAAAGGAGAGTCTGTTTATATTTTCTTCCAAATAGACATTTGTGTGAAAACCATTTATTAAATGATTTACCCTTTTCCAGCAGAATGTGTCTTTCCCCTTGAGGTTACCACGTATACTGGGGACTGGTCTTTGTGTATATCTGTTCTCTCTACCTCCATCTCTATATGTCCCAATGCCATGTTGATTTAATTACAGTGGCTTTATAGAACGTTCAGTGTATGCTGAGGATGGAAGTCAATCTCACTAATCTTTTGTATATATTTTCTAAGCTAGTAACCAGCATTTATTCCAAATAATGAGGTTATTTTTAAAATGTAAAGAAAAACATATATCTTGTTTGAGAAACCTAGTTATATTTAAATTTTAGATATTATTTTAGGATAAATCAATATATTATTGATATTAAATCTTTTCAATCAAGAACCTGTTTGCATTTCCAGCTCATCGGTTTTATGTAAGATTTTATAGTCTTATATAGGTTTATCCCTTTCTGGTTAAATATATTTCTAAATATATAATTCGTTAGTGCAATTTCCCATTTCTAGATTTTAATTACTAAATTAGAGAAAAGCTCTTGGTTTTTGTGTATCTATGTTCTTTTTAGCCATCTTGCCATATTCTCTTATTTATCTCAAGTGATTTTCCCCCTAGCTTCTTTAGGCTTTTTATGTATATAATCTTATCTCTTCTTTTCCAATGTTTATGCCAGTTTTTAAAAATCATTATTCTCTCATCTTTTCATTTGCTAAAATCTCCAATACAGTTGTAAAAAAAAAAATAGCAATATATAAATAATATTCTTATATCATTTCTGATGTTAGTAGAAATGGTTTTGCTGTTTTGCCATTTAAGATTATATTTAATATTGTTGGTTTTTGTAAATGATCTTTATATTTTAAGTGCTTTTTTTCTATACTTATTTTACTTGGGGTTTTTATTATTAATAGCTGCAATATTTTAACAAATGCCTTTTCAGCAACTCCTACGACATGATTTTTCTCCAATTTCTCCTATTTGTTGACTTGACAAGTTAATACATGTCCTGTGTGTGTAACACCACAGCATTCCTAAAGAAAGTCCTACTTCGGTTACATTGATTCATTGTTTGCTAATTTATATAGAATTTTTGCATCTCATTAGTCTATACTTTTTTATAATCTCTTTATCAAATTTCAGTATTGAATGTACATCAGTCTCAGAAAAATAATTGGGACTCCTGCCTATTCTGTGGTCTGGCATAGTCTGAATGAAAATGAAAATGATTGTTCTTTTAAAGTTACATAAAACTTAGCTGTGAAACCATTTGGTCTTTGTACCTTTTACACCAGTAGGTCTCCAAACAACTTCCTACTCATTTCCACAGTAACTGACCAAATTGAAGTTTTCTATTTCTTTTTGGTTGAGTATTAGCAATTTGTATTTTGCTGGGAAAGCATCCTATCCTCTAGGTTTTGTCTCTTCTTTTTTCTTCTTCTTAAGCTTGTAAAGGGTTTATTTTATATTTTTAAAGAACCGGTTTTTATATTTATTCTGTCTACATTTTTAATTTCTATTACATTGATTTGAGCTTTTATCTTTATTAATGTCCTATTCCCGATTTCTTTAGATTTCTTTATGTTTTTGGTTTATTTTGTGGGGTTTAAAATTATCTTTAAAGATGTGTATTTAGTTGTGTAATTTCTCGTGATCTTTAATAATGAAGACTTGAAGCTGCTTCATTAGGTTTTCTCCACATACAGCTTTGTTGGATCCCATAAGTTTTCATGTGTTTACCTTTTCATTACTCTTTAGATAGTTCGTAATTTCCTTTTTAATTCCTTTTGATCCAGGGTTATCCAGGAATGTGTTTCTTATTTCTGAGTGCTTCAGTGGGATCTTCAAACTGCATATATACCAGTGTTTACTTTCTTTCTTAATGGCATAAATAACTAACAGTCAGGGGTTCGTGGTGAGTGTAAAGTAGTTTTTGTTTGTTTATTTGTTTGTTTTTTAATTAGAGAAATTATCTGTATTGGTTGTTAGCCTGTGAGGTCTTATCACAGTAAAGGAGGATTTTCTTAGGGCCCTTTGAGAGTTATACCTGGCCCGCCTGCTTTCACAGATCTCCAGGTAGAGCATCACTAAGTAGGTGGTTATATTTTTTTCTGACCTTTGCTGAAAAGGATCTATGCAATTCTTCTTTAACGCTATCATTTTTCTACTTTTTAAAAAGATTTCCAGAAAAATAATGAATTCTGAGTATGGCACTAAGCTTGCAGATAGGATTTTTTTTTTTTTTAAGTAAACTGCCTAAATTGTACAGTATATAGCAGACATTTCATGTTGAAAACTAAAATGATTTTATAGGCGGTAACGTCTTTTTCATGTATTTTGAAGTCGAAGTGTAAAAATGCTCAACTCCTTTTTCCTCACAGACGGAGTATGCAAGGTTTGAGAATGGCCGATTTGTATACCGAATAAACCGCTCCCCAATGTGTGAATATATGATCAACTTCATCCACAAGCTCAAACACTTGCCAGAGAAATATATGATGAATAGTGTTTTGGAAAACTTCACAATTTTATTGGTAACTATTTTGTCTCTTCTCTGTTTTGACAGACTCAGCTATGAGGCTGGTGGGGAAAGACAGGAAGATAGGCCTGTGAGGGGCCTGGGCCAAGTGAACTGACCAGGCTGTTGAGTTAGACTCAGGTGGCCAATCAGCAGTTGAATTCACACATCCATAGGGCAAACCCGGGCTTGGTTTGGGCTCAAGTCTGTAGAAGAGAAAAGGTTTCATCTGGCTGGGATTTCTAAGCTTGGCAGAACTGGAATTCAGGCAGGTAATAAAGGGTAATAAGTGATTTTCCTAGCTTCTCAATTCTGGTTATACATTAGAAAGACCTTGACCTCTAAAATTCATCATACCAAGACTGCAACCTTTATCAATTAAATCAAGATCTCGGAGGATAGGACCCAGGCATGAGTATTTTGTTTAAGTTCCCTAGATAATCCCAGTGTTAGCCAAGTTTGAGTCTTAGCAGCAACATATTACGCAAATCATAAATGAGACAAAAGCCACGTCAGTAGGTTTGCACTTCAGACATACCTGGACTCGGTGCATGAAGGATTTGTACGGTCTTATAAGAAGTATGTACATTAAGATAGAAAAATGTAAGCTCTCAGTACCAGAAGAAATATAAATTAGGATAGAATTTTCCAACCCAGGAAGGGTTGGAAAAATTATCCTGAGGCTGAAAAGTATGGTCGAACTTAATGGGCAGTTCACGGGAAAGGAAAAAACAAAGGTGCTCAGAGTCCATGATGGGAAAACTAGACAGGGCAGCATGTGTGTGCTGGGAAAGGGGAGGTGTTTCTTAATATTTGACTTTAAAACAGATTTCTCATGGAGGCTTCATTTGGGGATTTGAGAAGGTTATTAAGAATAATGTCCTCAGAATATACCTACGAAATATACAGTAATGGGTTTTAAAGGCTCATTTAAAAAAAATAAATTAAAGAAAAATGCCAGAAGAAAACTTGGTGGAACCAATTTTGCTAAAAGGGGCAACAAGATAATATTGTGGTCGAATAATCAGACCTCTAGAGGCCTGCTTTGTTATGAGCATTAAGAACTAGAATACTTAGAGCAGGAATTCTCAATCTGGAGTTTTGGGTTCCACTCACATCACGGTTCTCAATCACTGATGTGCTGGTGAAAAAAAAAAAGGCTCTACCTTGACCACCCCCCGCCCCCCAGAAAACTTGATTTGTACCTTTTGCTCATTTCTGTGGTATAAATGCCCCTCCATGAGCAATTTCAAGCTACCAGTGTTTGCTCAGCTCATGAAATTCCTTAATATTTGACAATAACTTTCAAGAGCCAGTGGGAGCCAGTTCCCTGACACCAATGTAAAAATGAATATTTAAAATTTTTAAATTAAAAAATTTTAAACTTAAAATCCTCTGCACATTAGGATTCATCCAGAAAGCTTTTAAAAATTCTAAGGCCTGGGCATACCTCTAATGGTCGTTAGTGAAAATTGGGCAGTTCATGGTTTGGCATGCTGGTAAGTCCTTGTCATATAGGTACTCTCTATTTAAGAACAGATCACCTTATTGCTCAGATGAGCAGAAGAGGAGTGTAGCATCCTGGTGTAGACATTAAATAGCCTCAGGAATTAACCAGAACTCTAAGTGGATGTCCATCCTACTTCTCTTGGGAGGATTTTAAGGAATATGTCCTCGGTCCCTAAAACCCTACCTTACAGAGCATAGCCAAAGAAAATAAGGCCTAGAAAAATTTTAAATCATCTATTACCCATAAACCTCATATAATTCTATCAGTAATGCTCCCTTTGGGAGATGAGACTTCAAGCAGTATAGATGTCCAGATAACGTACCATGTTAAAGTAATTCCAAAATGTTTCATTAAGCACCTAAATAAATTCCTTTGATATGAAGAATTAGTAGCTCTATAAATATTTGCTTGAAACAGTATTTTACATTTAGAAAAGCCGAGTTTAAGCCAGCATTCCTGGATTATGGGAATAAAATCATCTCACTGGTAATAAGAGAAAGAGTACTTTTTGACTCTTCTGCAGGGTGGGGTATAGAAACATGGCCAGGATGGAAGCTGCTGGACACAGTTGTAGGTGTTTTACTAGGTAGATTGCCTACAAAGCCTGTGTCAACAAGACCATTCCAGACCTTACTAGCTGGTGGGCTAGACTAGCCACTGGAATGCAATGCAAATAAACACAGTGACCATCTCTGAGTAAATCTTAGCCTGGTAGGAGTGAAGAGTCAAATAAATGATTGCAATACAAGGTAACGGTGGCCATAGTATACTTGTGAAACAGGTACCATGGAAGGTCAGAGTGGTTTAATTACCTGAGCAAGTACTTGTACTTGGAATGGGTAGGGAGTTCTCAGGGATATTAAAAGGTAATGTTTGAGTTGCCTTGATAGCTAAACAGACACTTTTCGGATTTGCTAAAAATAGGGCCATTCCCTGGGTATATACTTAAGTGTCAGGTGCAGGGATGCTGTGAACTAGACAGGCAGAGCGGCCTCCCTGGAGTCCGGTGAGGGAGGCAGGCATTCCTCGAGCAATCACAAAATGAATGTAAACTAAACTGTGACTGATAGCTGCAGAGATAGGTACATGGTGCCAAGAGAGCATATAATGAGAGGATTTGACCTCGTTCAGGACGTCAGGGAAGGCTTCCCTGAGGAAGAATCAATTGAGAGATACCTGCCAGAAGAATAGGTAAAGACGGTAGGGAAGGATACTGCAGGTAGGCAGGCAGGTGACAAGTAGGAGGACTGAAAATAGGGTCATGTGGCTGGCTTCGAGAGAGGGAGGAGAGCAAGGAACAGTGAGTTGGCTGGCGAGGAACAGCCAGACTAGGCAGAGTGTCCTTGGCCTTGTAAGATAAGTATAGGTTTTCTTTTCCTCCAAAAAATTTAAAGTTCAAAAGAGGCCAACAGGGTTTTTAAGCCAAGAGTATGTTGTTGTCACACTTAAATTTCTTAAATGGTTTTTGTGGCTACTGTGTGCAAATAGGACTGGTGACAAGCAAGGGTGGCTCCTGGTGGCGGAGTCTGGGTGATGTTTGTGGTACCTGAGTAGTGGAAAAGGGGATGGATTCAAGAACTATTCAGGAGGGAAAAGCGGCAGGACATGGCATTCATCTGGATGTGAGGATGAGGGAGAGAGATTCCAAAGATGAAAGACCCATAAGTTGGAGTACTTGGTCTGTAAAAGAAGTGGCAGGAAGTAACACTAGAAAAGCATGTGAGTACCAGTATTGAAACAAATCTTTATTGCCCGGGGTGGTGGGGAGGGGAATGTAGATAATTCATCACTATCAATTCATTTGTCTAGAGCAGCATGACATAATGGTTAACAAAAAGGTCTTCAGAATCAGAAGATCTGGATTTCTTTGTTGACAGTTGTATAACCTTAAACAAATTAACCGCCCTAGCCTCCTTCTCTGTCAGAGGGGGATTGATATAGCATCTGCACACAGAATTGTCATGATAGTATATGAGACAGTGTATGTAAAACATTTAATACTGAGTAAATGCATAAACAGGCAATGTATGTTGGCTAGTATGTGAATTTTCATTCAGCAGGTATTTATTCAGTGACTGTTGTGTGCCAGACACTAAGCAAGTAACTAGGAAATGTGGTCCCTGTTCTTCAGGAATTTATAGTCCACTGAATGAGATGGGCATTTAAAGAAAATCGTACAAATCTATATGTACTTTCAGATGGTACAGACTGCTATGATGGGAAAATTTACAAGTACTTTGAGACTTTATTCTTTATCCAGAGACCATAAACTTGATGCCTTAAGGGTAAGGGAAACTAAATGGGCAAAGCATCCTGACTCATGAGGGGATTGAGGCCCCCATTGACTGGACTAGGCTCTCAAATTCAAAATGTAAGGCATGACCCATTTGACATGATTCTACCACTGGTTCTTTACTCAGCAAGTATTTTACCGATCCAGGCACTGCTGGTTAATAGTGGTGAACAAAGCTCTCATGGAGCTATGTGTATCATTGGCTACTGTGAAACAAACTTAAGAAAAGTTTAGAAATAAGGTAGGAGACAATTCCTAGGATGACAGTCCCATGGGACAGAATTATAGAAAATTGTCTTTGTTGTAAAGAAATCAGCCTCCCCAAAAACCCACACTAGTTCTTCTGTGGCTCAGATTATGGGTGAGACCCTGTCTGTAAGGTCTTTCTTACATATGGTATTTCAGCTTAGATAGGTTTCAAGTCAAACCCCTCCCTGATACCCTGAATTCGTGCCAGAGGGGGCAGAGTGAGGCCAGACAGCTCCCTAATAATCCACTTGTTGGGCTTTATTTTCCAAGTAAATCATAGTCGTGATGGCAGAGATGGAATGTTTTCATCCATGTAGTGTGTTTTTATATATATGTATATATATACTCTTTTTTTTTTAACAGGTGGTAACAAACAGGGATACACAAGAAACTCTCCTCTGCATGGCCTGTGTATTTGAAGTTTCAAATAG
Organism: Pteropus medius; assembly: GCF_902729225.1. Lineage (NCBI taxonomy): Eukaryota > Metazoa > Chordata > Mammalia > Chiroptera > Pteropodidae > Pteropus > Pteropus medius. The sequence goes on from NW_024342470.1 coordinate 4,793,041, forward strand.
TGAACATGGAGCACAACATCATATTTACAGGCTTGTAAAAGACTGAACATGGTTATTTATATATATAGATACCTGTATATATACACACACACATATGTGCGCACACACACACACTCTCCATTATCGAATGACTGACTGTAAACCTCATCATGCAGGGGTTGTGCCCTGGCCCTGAGGTCACCCTACTTTTCTAAATTCTGTTTGAGTGAAGTCATTTTTTCATGTATTCATACTATCATTGTAGCTGTGAAGTTCTGGTACAGTTGTAAAAAGAGAAATCAAGTTGTTTCTATGTGTTCTTCAGATCTGCAGCCCACAATTTCTCGGGAAAGGTGAACCTTAAGAACCCAAGTCTCTGTCTGCAGAGACCTGTTTCTAATTGTGGAAGAAAATATTCAGACAGAGCATTTGCCATGAGACATTTACAGCCTTTATACAAATGTATTTAGTTCTTTTTTTTCCAACATAAAATTCTTGTTTTAAGATACAAGTAAAATTAATCTTTAAATATAAATGTAAATTAGTACATGAAACTAAGAATCTTTAGACTTATCTTTGTAACTAATTAGGGTGGAAGTTATGAAAGAATGTAATTCACTAAATTATTTTTTAAATGAAACTTTTCTTTCTTTTTGAAACCAAATGTTAAAATATAGCCTTAAGAAATGCTTGGTAGAAATATCCTAATGAAACAAATTTGTACTTTTTTCACAAAGTTAAAACTAATCTCCTAATCCATTAAACTCTTAAACAGGTATTACAAAGGAAGAAAACTTCACCCCTTATCCTTAACATATATAGTATATTTAAAATATAAAATTGTATTGTACTAATGTGATGATTGATTATTTAATGAAAAAGAAAAGATGGCTCTTTTTGCAATAAGTAGATAAATACTGAAAATCTAAACTTACAACGTTTATAGTCTTGTGTGTGCAGTTATATTTTATATGGACAACCAAATTTTTTATTAAGATGAGTAAATATTTGAACCACTGAAATTTAATAACAAAAATTAAAATTGGCATGAATACTGCACTGTAAGCTGCAAAGTATAGAAAATTCCATGGCTGGGAGAAAATTTCATCAACCAAACAAGTAAAAGGCTCATCAGTTTTAGCATCTCTGCTCTCCAGAAATTCACAAGCATCCTCACCAGCCTGTGGATAAATTGTTTATTTCTGGTGATCCAATATGCATATTAACTTGCTATGACTATATGTGTATGTATGTGTTTATATATACATATATACACATATACATAGATAGTTATTCAACACATATTTATTGAACATCTATTTAGTGTCACTCATTTTGCTAGGTGCTGATATGTGTATATATATCTCAGTCTGTTTCCGTAGATCTAGATATATTCTCTAAGGACATCCATTTTCTTGTCATCTCTCAATAAGTCACAGTACTTGTTTGACTGAGGTTCAAGAGGCCCAGCTATCTATCTCTGACCTTTTCAAACAGGCTCATTTGAGAGGTTCTTTTCCCAGGAGAGATTCAGCGTTCCAACCCGAATATTCCAAAGCACAGCCCAGGCAGAGTTGATTCGACGTAGCCACATGTCTTGGGTGCTTCACTGGGGAATACCTCCAATGGGCATGCCCCCGACTTCCCAGAGAAAAGTGATGTTTTAATAGTTGTTAGGAATATGTTAATACGATAGAACATGAAATAAGTTTTAGAAGATGTGAAACATCTCAAGACTTTTCATCAAGCCAGAAAAATATAAACTTTGTTTTATCACATCCAAGAAACTTGGACACTCTCTTTTCTGTCTCACTGCTCTGACCCTGCTTGTATATTGGTTAGTATCTGGTGGTTATGAGCATGAGGGTGTGGCTGGCTAATGGCAAACAGAAGCACACTGGACCAAGCCTGACTTCTCCTGAATTCATGCCACTGGTCACTGGGAAGATCAGAGGAGAAAGTGAAAAATTTTCTCCATTTGGAATGTGCATCCCTTACATAAACTAGTAGGATGGTGCCCATCTTTCCTCCGTCAGAAACAGAAACTCTCATCTGTTTTCTGATTCCAAGAGGACCCTTGAAAAATTGCCCCAGTTGTCTGCTCTTCCATCTGCTCTTTAGCCCAAGCATTTAAGCTTCTTCCATGGTCATCATATATATGACTTCTTTTGGTCACTCCTTTTAATAATGATGTTTCTCTTGCTCCTTTCCTCAAGGGAATCCCCGCTTTTCCAGGACCAGGATCTTACGTGGCTCAGAACTTCAAGGAGGGAGGTATCTGGTTCACATTCCCACCCAGGAGTGGGCTCTTCTGTGCTGCCAGGAGGGCTCCTGGGATTTACTTTCCAAAGCACAAGTAGACTGAGACCCAAGAAGACCAGCTAGGGGGTAGTTCTGTTGGCTGCAGAGAAGGGCATACTCTGGTCTGCCGACTCAGAGCCAGACTGGGACCTCTGATGCTTCTCTGCCAGTGTCCTCCAAATGCCTTTGTAGTTGAGTTTGGCGGTATACATGAACCACCTTGAGGATTACTTTTTGCTCTTAAAACACTTCTAAGATCTGTTAAAGTTACTTCTTGTCTTGCTTTTCTAAAGTTTTCTCCAAGGCAGATATTTTCCATAGCTTATCCATAGGCCCAGTCACTCAGACGCTTGGTCCTCTCTCCGTCTCTCCCAAATTAGACCCTGGGTTGGCATTTGTGTTTAGCGTCTAATCCGAGTCAGCCTTCGGTCATTCATCCTTTATGGCAGAGTCTTTTCCCTTTGTCAGTAAAGCTTTCTAAACCATAAAGAAGCCTTTCCAAAGCTCTGTCCTCCCGTTCTCTCCCAGGTGCTCTGTCTCTTGGTGACCGCCCACCACCTACCGGATTTGATTCAGGGACATCTCATGCTTTCACTGGAGAATTCGAAAGCCAGTTTTCCACAGCCTAAATGTCATAGCTGAAGAACTGGACTTTGGTCTGTTGGCATTCTTTTCCATCTTAGCAAGAGACCTGAAGTGGAATCAGGACTTCTTCAAGAACATGTCCTAAAATTCCAGAATGTCCAGGCTACCCTAGACCAGTGTCAGCTTCAGTACTGTTGACATTTTGTACCAGATAAGTCATTGCTGTGTGGGGCTGTCCTGGCATTGTAGGAGCTTTAGCAGCATCCCTGACCTCTGTTCACCAGGTGCTGGCAGCAGCCCTTCCCTCAGTCGTCACAACCCAGAATGTCTTCAGACTTTGCCAAATGGTCCTGGGCACAAAATTGTTCCTAGTTGAGAACCACCACCCTAGATCTTACAGGTCACAAATGACATATTTGAGATTTTCTTTTTCCTTCCAGTTCACCCCAAGATAATATCTCTCCTTGTTTCAGGTCATCAAGAGGCAGGCAGGGATTTAAGCAAGTGACACTGTCAACGTTCTCTTCCTGTTTCAGAACCTCTGTTTCACAACAGAGTCTCTCTCGCCACAAGTATTCTCACACTCATCCCTGGGGAAGTGGAGAACAGCTGGTCACCATCATCCTTATGATCAGCTCACACCTATTTAAAGAGCATTTCTAATTCGATCTTCAACCCTGAGTTTACCAGTTTAAAAAAAAAAATCCCAGCTATTTTCATTATTTCCCATAAACTCATGAGCCTCATTATCAAGCCTTTAATCATTTCAGTCAATATTTTCTGGTATTCTTCTACTTTCTGCCTTACACTCAGTGCTGTTTGTGATTTATGGAAGCCTCAGGAACATGTCTTTTCATCTTCAAGGATGGAGGAGGGAAGGATTAGTTCCAAAGAGGGCTGATAGAATGTTTTCTTTATTGAGCTAAGAGGGCATAATCTACTCTCCTTCAGTTTGTAGATGAGAAAGTTGAGGCTCAGAGAAGAGGTGACTTGCACAAAGTCACCCAGCTTGGTTAGTGACGGAAATAAGGGTGAGGCTTTAGGATGCCTGCCACTTAACCTTTGGCCTCTTCCGGTGAAGTTGTTCCTCTTTGGTGCTCGCGCTTCAATTATCCCTACAAAATGAACGGACAGGTTCAGTTCAGAAGAGCGAGGGAGATGAAGAACCCGCCCTGCCCCACCAGAGCGACAGCGTCACCCCCATGCTGATGCTGCTGCTTCTCATACTGGAGGTCTTGTCTGGCTGGAGCTATCCGAGCATCTGCAAGCAGAAAGGAAAGCTGATGAGCCTTTTCACTTACTCTGAGGACAGTTCACCTGCCACAGGCTTTGAGTCAAATGTCTGTTTTCTAAGCATCCCAGCAGCGACGTCCTGCACTCAGACCAGCCAAAAAACAGGCCCCCGTTCCAAGCACTTGGTGTTACCATTCCCCGAATGACTTTAAAACCCAAGTCGTTAGGTTTCAGTACTGTAGTGGCTTTAGCAGTTTGTTTTTGTGCAACCGTAAATTATTTAAGTCATATGATATGACAGTCAATTTTACAAACCAGGTACATATAATTTGTATAATTTTGTATATGCTCTGGTACACTACACTTGTCCTAATGAAGGATAGAACCAGTTTTGTTTGTCGGTGTTCACACCTGTGACATTAAGAGGATATGTCTGCATTGCTCATTTCTTTATGTTGATGTTTCTGTGGCAAAGCCCTGCACATGTCATTTCTGAAAAGCCTTAAATCTTTGAGATGTTGCGTGTAGGGTATGCAGTGCAAAAGGCTGCCTCGGAACTGTGAGCCCTTTTGTAAGCTGGAAGCATTTCTCTTAACTACTGTTACTTTTTTAGGAAGTTTTAAATTCAGAGCTGCCAAAGCGTTCCAGTAAGCAGTGCCTTAGTGATACCTTAGTCGTGCCGCCAGCCTTTTCTCACTCCAGTTCTCAATGTCCATTTACTAATTGGCCCGACATTTTAAAAAGGACAAGCAAAACATTTTATTTTGTTTCGTAAGCCCATTTTTCTCCAGTTCGCTAGGAAACTGACTGGTCGGTCTAAAATCTGAAACCGAACCTAAGTTCTTTGACCACACCCTCAAATGTATATACCAAAATGAAAGGTTTTGCAGCTTCATAGTTTACTATGAAAAGCAAATTGTACTTTTAATGTTGCCTTTTAAATTCACGACCAAATACTTAGCTATTTGTGAATCTTCTGCACTCTAGCATGAAAGTGCCTTTGGTTTGAGATTCCGGCTTAGAAAAGTGCTGCCACGATAATGATAATTTGTAGAGAGACCAAAAATATTTTGAGATCACCGTAATGCCTTTGGTTTACCGGGATGAGCAACCGACCACAGGCCTCTGTTCGCAAGAGCACGGCGTTGGACCCCGCCTGCTGGGAGTCTGTCTGCCATGGGAGGGCCCCCCACCGCCACTCATCAGGAGCAAACCGCAGCAGGAGGGAGCCAGGAACTGTTCTATCAGTGTGTGCCGATGACCCAGTGTGTCATCTCCGCTCGTCACCTAGCCCTGCATCCGCATGAGGGAACTTCCACACAAACAACAGACTCCCAGCCGGCGGGCAGGTTTGTCCCTCTGATGTCCGTGTTCAGTCTCCGTGGAGGCTTTCTTTTCCATTCAGATGACAGTGCGCACTTATCTGGTTTACACAATGATACCATTTTGAAAGTTGGAAGCCTCAAACTGAGATGACAGTGCAGAACAAAAATGAGTTAGGGTCATGACAATTGCAGTGTTCTTCTTAGGGCGAAAATGTGGACTCTGAGTGTTGTGTATGAATGTGCTGTGGGAAACTTCCAAAGAGCGCCATTCACAATTCGGCATTTTCAAAGAATGTTCCAGCCCTCAAAAGGGCCATTCTTTAAAGTTCGAGTTGGCTTTCATCAAAACCTTGTATAAATTGGGAAAGCCGATAGAGGTAAGGAAGAGGATGAAAAGGACAAGAATGTAAAAACACCAGCCAAACAAAAGCCAAGGAAAAAGATTTTTTTTTTTTTTTTTTAAACCAATATAGACTTAAAAATGACTTCAAACATCTTCGAAAGTTAGCCTCTGGACTCTTAATGCATATGTTCCGTCTGTCTCTACCTAGTGTCTTTACGAATACCCTCTCTGGGCTCTGAAATTTCAGGAGTGATTTCTATCCACACCAAGTTGTGAGTATTTGTAGAATTTCTACAAGAGAAAATAAAAAAAAACAGATGAAAAGGAAAATTACTCAATATGAGTTATAGTTAACTGCTCAGATTCAGCCCCTCCCTGTCAGTATACTGTGCCACACACTTGGAAGAAATTAGTCAAATACTTGTTTCCTCTTCTCTTTTCAACTGTTACTGTGCTTTGTTTGGCAATAGTTTTCCTCTCAGAAACTCATTGCTTATATCATTAAGAATGAAGGGTATGTGTTTAAAATTTTTTGCATTGCAAAGGATAGTTTCACCGAAGTCATGCACCGTAAATAAGATGAAATATTGTATTTATTGTCCTACTTCTAAGCCGTAACTTGTTTTATTCTCTGTGAATTTGCATTGAGTCAGTCATATGCCACACTACATCATTTTGTTATTTGAAACGGCACTTATGTTTCCCACTCATTCATCCAATGGGGTCAGATTCTAGTAGAGTCCACCTCTCAGGATGATTCTCTTATGTCTGGCTTCCATTATGAGATTGTTTCTTCTTCCCCTTTCTCTAAGAGAGGCTGACGGAATCTAGGCGTAAGTCAATTGGAAACCAGTCTCTGATTTTTTTCACATCAGTCATTTTCTGTGATTAGTTTCACTGTGTAAATTAGATATTAACTGCACTTCTTGAAAAAAAAAAAAAATCTCCCTGTTACCTCCTTGAAAGATTCACTTCTGTAGGCCTTTTTCAATAGGCTCATGACTGCAGATAAAGAAAAAGTAAAAACTAAAACAGTATGTGCCTGAAAAACGACTAAAAAAATTTTGTAACACTTAAAAAAGAAACCTGAATAGCCTTTAATTCTTTAATATGCTTAAATTTTATGTAAATCAGTTTTTGCCACGTGTGTTTGTTCACATTCTAAATGACTTAATGGGATTCTCACGGTCTGTGTCTTCATGTCACATGTATAAATCGGGCTTGTGATGTAAGCGTTTCATCTGGTCAGTGGTTCCTTTGATATTGTACTGCTGCTGGGAGTGGGCTACAGAAACTGCCTTTGGGTAATAAGGTTTCTCTTGGGTAGATTGGAGAGATGGGGGGCGGGGGTCAAATTCTCACACGTTTTCTTAACCTATTTGCAGAAACTTTTAAAAGGCATTTGGTTAAACCTCTTGGCAGTACAGTATTCTCGTATTTGTTAACGTCTGTGTTTAGGTACTGGTACCTTTTTGTTTAAAAATGTTCTAAGTGTTGGCTTTAAAGTGAATTTATCTTTAGTATGATAGTTATATGAAAATTATAGGGTTTGTGTGCAGAGAATTTTTTTATAAAGTGCTTTGTAAAAAAAAAAAATGTATTCTAGCTTTCGCGGTACATATGTGTGATAACTTTAATATCCATGACAGTTAAGTGCAATTATTTCATCACTCTAAAAATGCTATTTTTGTGTCAGTTCCTGCAGGTGTTTTCATGTCTTTGCAAAGTGACACATTTTGATGCCTTCTTGATAAAGTGGTAGACATTTTGTAGCTTTCTAGAAACTTTGTATTCATACGGTATCAATGAAAAATAAAGAAAATGAAAGTGTGGGTCACCTTTTTTATCTGCAAAAGTGTATGTTGTTGAAAATGAAATGCATTTTCTGTGTTGTGGGCGATTTTCCGAGGACAAAGTAAAAGAGATTGAAGCCATGATCCTTTGGACAGTGTCCCCCAAGCTCAGTAATTGGAACGTTAGTTGTTATGTCGAGCCAGGTTTCTTAAAAACATCCACAAGTCTGTCAGCCTATCTGCCTGGTGTCTCTCTTTAGTGCTTCATTAAAATTGACGTAAGTTTTGCAGAACAGCTTTCTGTGGATCTCAGGCAATCCTGAGAAATCAGGTCCCATGGTCCATGGTACCCAAGTAGGGCCTCGGAGAACCAAAAAGCATACCAGCCCAGCCACTGAGCATTTGTGATTGTTGTTACCAACTTGCTGGGTACGTGCCAGGAACCAGGGGTAGAGCACACAGTGCAGCATGGTTCTTACCTGCACGATGCTTCCACACTTAGTAGTCGGGTTGCATGTTAAGCTGTAACCCCTCGCCCCTGCCCTCAGCATCACTGTGGGATTTGTGATTCAGGTGTGCAGCACACATGCATAACGAAGCCTTGGATTCGCTAAGTTTTTCCTACATGCTGGACACTGGGCCAATTATGTTGGTCTGAGGTATACATTGTTTCCTTTGATTCTCATAAAAGTCACGATGACAGTGACATTACTATGCCACAACTGAGGCTCCGAAGGGATAGGTCATCCAAGAACATGACTGGTGAGCGGTGAACCCTTAAATGGGTCACCCTGGCTCTTAAGACTGGGCTCTTGGTCCCTGCATTTTGGTTCACTGAGAATTCGTGGAAGCAGTTCAAGGCCGGAGGAGAAATCTAGATTGAAGATGGGGAGAACTTTCTTAAACAACGATGACCTTGGGCTTCTGACAATAGGACTGAGTGTACCCTGGGATCCTTCGGTTTGAACTAGACCTCAGATGATCTTGCTTATCCCCTTTTCTTTAAAATCTGAAGTAAAGCCTGCCTCAAATCCCAGGAGGCATTGAAGAGAGAAGAAATAACATTTCAGCCCCTTTGAAGAGACATTTTTCCACTTGCTACAATTTGAGAGGCATGCTCTTGTCCAGTGAGCTGCTCAGGGCAGAGGGACAGGAACTACGGAACATTTTGTTAAGGCCTTATTATATGCCAGGCACCTATGCCAGGCTATCTTCTATAACCCGCATACTCTTAAATAAAGGAATCATTTCCAATAAGGAAATTGAGACTCACTGAAGTTAAGCCCTTGTTAGGGTCATAAAAGCCAGTGACAACTTAGAGATGGAGAAGCTCCCCTCCCTTGTAGTTGTGGCCCTACTACTGGCTGTATGGCATCTTTTGCCCTCTACCTTCTAAAGAAAGGTGCTTTAATACATCAGAAAGAACTTTTGTTAGTGCCCGCATCTCTAGTCAACTTGAATTCAGCAGAGAGTGACACACTAGGTAAACTATATCACTGAGTGAAGAGATTGAAGGAGCAAAGGGAAGGGTAAAGTTTATTAATAAGATCAGGGCATAAGCAACTTTGTTGGGAGCCCCTGATCATCTCTTCCTGCCTCACAGCTACAGGGCACTAATAAGCATAACTACTACTTATTGAAAGCCAAATTAGCTGTCAAGTAAGCAGTGAACAACTGATATAAGTCCAATTAAAAAAAAAAAAAGTGTTGTATAAGCCTGTGACGCCTTAGAGTTTTTTTAACTGTCTTTGGAGACACCTTTGTTCTGTTTAATGCCCCACATGTCAAATTTATCTAAGTCGTAACTAGCAAATAGGCTGCCAACAACCTGACTGTATTTTCTTCAGTAAACATTCTCTCATTTGCTTTGGCTCCCATGAAGCTCAGGCTTAAAAGTTGTGCTCTGTGCTAATGATAAGGAACAAACTAAAATACAAAGGCACAGAAAGACTGAAAATAAAGGATAAAAAGTATATCAGCAAAACAGTAGAAAGCCAATGTAGCTAAATTATTCTATAGCTCAAGGAAAAAAATTAAGTCTACAATCATGAGGATTATACTTTAAAATGATACAAGTTTCAATTATCCAAGAAGAATAAAGACTAAAGTATATGCACCTGACAACATAGTTTCCAATTTATAAAGCAAAATTTGACATTCATGACCACACTGGGACGTTTTTAAATAACTCAGTTATTTAAGATAAAGCAGACCAAAAAAATGTAGAACATAGAGGATTTGAAAAATGTGCTATTCTAATTTATAAGACACAAGGTATTGAACTCAACAACTAGAAACAATACATTGTTTTCAAGCTCATAGAAGTTTTATAAAAATTGTTCAAGGCCAAAGGTCTAGGAACTGGCCTATGGGCCAAATCTAGCCTGTTGTTTGTTTTTGTAAATAAAGTTTTATTAGAACATAGCCACTTTGTTTACTTATTACCATGGCTGTTTTCATGCTACAATGACAGAGTCGATTAGTTGTAACAAACCCTATAGCCTACAAAGCCTAAAATAATTACTACCTAGCCCTTTACAGAAAAAAAAATTGCTAATCCCCATCCTAAGCCAAAAAGTGAGGTCCTGCATCCAATAATCTTAAAAAGATGTTTCCCTTTTCCTAGTGTATATACAGATCCCTTTGATAGTCTGTGGCATTGTAGTATCCGTCCCAAAGTGTTCCAGCCTCCCCTTTGATCAATGGGCTTAGTTCTGGGAAATTGAGTAAAAGATAGTGATTTTTCATTGCGACAGTTGACATCTTTTCACCCAGTCATGATATTTTATGATTAAAACAGTCAAACATTTTTGACGGGTACCCATCTGTCTTGGCCATATATTACCATGTTCTTCTAGCCATCTTCACAGATCCTGTGGTGCCAGGCTCCTTGGTTGCCCTTCCTTGCTATCTAGCATGGTAATTACTACTTTGCTTCTGACAGCTAATTGCTGCCACCTTGTCTTTGCTGCTCCAGAATCCTATCATCTCCATTCACACAAGGGAACCCAATTCCATGTCAATATCCCCTGTCACCACCCTTGGCCTGCAGGCCAGCACTGAGTTTCTCAGCAATGCTGGTGCTCCATTCACTAGTGCATACACGGTTGTTTTAGTGAAGAAAGTGTCTTATTGTCCTCCCAGGGCACAAAGGTGGTGTGTCTTGAATTATAAATCCATCCCCATAGCATTGCCTTTGAACTTTCTGAACTCTGCCAAGGTAATTCCAGCACCTCCACTTCATTTACTCTACCCCATCATTTCCTCCAAGCTTATAGGAGCAGTCTAGCAGCACATCATCTGGCTGACATAGGATGATCCCTAGTGTCTTTGCCTGGATATTAAATCCTGAATTATAGAGGTGTGTGTTACATGCCGCTGAGTCAGTTCCAACTCCTGGGGACACAATGAGTGATGTCCACGATGTCCTGTCTTCAGCAGCCCTACTCGGCTCCTGTAGAATTGCATCTATGGCTTCTTTTATGGAGTCAATCCCTCTCAGATTTGGTTTTCCTCTTTTCTTGCTGCCTTCTATTTTTCCCAGCATCACTGTCTTTGTTTCAAAAAACCTTGGCTTCTCATGATGTGCCCAAAATTTTCCCACCCAAAAAAGAAACCTGCATGGCCAATAAACATGAAAAAATTTTCAACTCTGTTAGTAATCGGAAATGCAAGTTCAAATGAAATTAGTCCAGCAGATTTAAAATGTTTAAATCTGATCGTACCAAGTATGGGTAAAGAGATAGAGCAATGGGGTTTTCATACATGCTTGTAGATATGTAAATTTGTACAACCACTTTAGAAAACAATCTAGCATTACTTAAGAAAGTGAACATATTCTATAACCCAACAAAATTCATACCTCAGTTTATAAGAAATACTTGCAAAAGTGCTGCACAGATTTGTACAAAAATGGCATAGCCCCATTGGTCCAATCAAAAGAAAAAAACCTTGCAAATGTCCAACAACAATAGAATTAAAAAATAAGTTGACTCATTTATATAATGGACCATGATTTGAGTACGAAGGACACTTGAAATATGTTCCAATATCTTGCAGCCATGAGGAAGAGCTCATTGGCCGTGATTTTTTCATTTTTCTCCAATTAAGGTAAAAAATGAGTAAAGTCCTCTCAAGTGTAGAATTTGTTGAGTTTGGGCAATTGTATAGAGCTGTATAACTACCACCTCGATCAAGAATTGTCACCTATTCATTACCACAAAAGTTTCTTATACCCCTTTGCAATCAGTCCCCTCCTCTCACCCTCAGGCAAGCACAGATCTGCATTCTGTGACACCGCCTTGTCTAGAATTTTCCGTAAATAGAAACATACAGCATGTAGTTCTTTGTGTTTGATTCTTTTCACTTAGCCTAATGTCTTGTCATTTGAGAATGGGTCTCTCTTTTTTTTTTGGTTCTTCATATGTTGGGTAACTGGATTGTATGTATTATTAATATTAATTGACATTTTTCTCCGTTATTTTACTTCATTTTAGCAGGTGTTTTTCTTGATTGAACTCTTAACTACAAACTTTCTTGGGTGGCAGCTCCTGTCTCTTTCAGATCCTTTAGCCTTTGGCTGAGATGCTGTGCCTCTGCTCTGTGCGCTCATGGTCCAGCGGTCAGCCAGAGGTATGAACGGAAAGAATTTGGGGATCCCCGTTTTTGTTCTTTCCCTTCCAGGACTCCCTCTCCTCCCTTTGGCAGCTGTAGTTCTATCTTCCTGGGCCCAAAAGACGCCTGTTTTTCCACCAGCATCAGCCCCGGCCTGCATAACACGGCCTGCACCTCACCCTTGGCTAAAAACAGCAGAAATGGGGAGCTCATTTTCTATAACTTCTTTTACTTCCCACCAAAATCTACCTCCTCCTGCTCGCTCTCCAGTGCTTTCAGTGCCTCCATTTTGTTATGTCCATACAGTAAAATCTTATTCAATCATTACTGTAAACAGAAATCTGACTGATGTTTAAGGGCAAATATTAAGATGCTCATTTTGGCGGCGGGGAAGGGGGCCGGTTTTGAGCTCTTGTGTGGGCTTCTCAATTCTGCCATGAAATCAATATGACATCTAGTGGCTTGGTAAAGAAAGTGCCAACTGGTTTTAATAGTTTACATATGGATTTGGGGCTTCCTAGGTGTGGAGGTGGGGTGGGGAGGTCAGGGGTTACAATATGTTTTAAAATTTTATTTTTAAGAAATATTTACTGGAAAACAGTAACAACTAATATACATAAAGATTTTGACTTCAATCTGTGCATTAATAGGCAGGAAAGACGAGAGAAGAAGGGAGGGAGGAAAGGATGGAAAAGGAAATGAAGGATAGGAAAGAAGGGAAGAGAATGGGGGACAAGCATGGAGGGAAGAGAATGCAGGGTAGAGGAGAAAGGAGGATAAAGGAGGGCAGGAGGAGAAGCAGAGAAGGAGATGATGTGGGCAAAGGACATTCCAGGGAAAGCAAGCAAGACCGAGAGCCTAAGATTATGGTATAACCTGACAGGACAAGAAAAGGAGAGTAGCAGGGAATGTGGTTTGTGAAGTGGTCAGGCGTCAAGTCATGGGGCAGAATTTACCTTTTAGCCAATAGGCCGTGGGCCCTCTGAGTCTGTGCCCATCAAGGGAGCGCCCTGGTTCTGAGCCTGTCTGTGCTGAGATCCATTCTTTGCCTTTCCCCTCCGCTGACTGCAGGGGAACTGACTCTCACTGGTGGTTTTCTCCAGGCTCCTATGTCAGCTACCTTCAGCTGAGCGGGGTCAGTGGAAGGTACTGATAGGAGACTAAGAGTGGAAAGAAGGAAGGAGACAGCACGTTGCTCCCTGTTTTGTTCGTTTGTTTGTTTGTATTTGTTTTTTCCGTTTCAGGAAGATCAGTGGCTGTATTTCCTTCATGGCTCTAGCTCCTATATGAGGGACCCACAGGGTTTCAGCTTCTACCAGTGATCTGGCCCTGGGATCTGAGAACACCACCTTATCCTTTGCTCCTTCATAAAAGTAGGAGCGACTTCCTGTTCCTGTTAATCTTGGGCTTTAGCTTCTCAGCACCCCCACCACCTGTGAAACCAATTCCTGCATCAAAAGCCCTTTGTTGTAAATACCTGAAGTGGTTTCTAGTTGGTGCCTGACTAATGCGGGGAGAACACTTTCTCTTCACTGCTCTGGTTACCATAGAGAGAGATTTTTCTCTTGGCATCTTGCTTTATCCCTTACTTCTCCCCATGGAAGTGCACCTGGTTAGCAGGTGACAGCAACTGGTCCACATTTGGGTGGATCTCTCCTGGTGGAATTCAAGAGTTAATTTTTAGCACTTTCTTTAGTTATAGGTAAGCTCTGTCCTTCAATATTGCCTGTTCTATAATAAAACTCATATTTGAATCTCAGTCTAATTCCTGAGTCTGAATGGGTTTCCAAGGCCAAGACGAGGCGTGCTGTTTTTCTTTCTTTTTCTTTCTTCTTCCTCTTCCTCCTCTTCCTCTTCCTCCTCCTTCTTCCTTCTTCTTCTTCCTCCTCCTTCTTCTTCTTTTCTCCCTCAAATTCCAACAGTAAGCAGGAGAGGGACTAGATTTGTGCTACTACCACATTATAGCCAAAAGAAACTTACATCTCCTCCCACCACCCACCCTCCCCCCCCACCCCGCCAGTCTAGCTTATTAGAAGAGACCCTTTGCCCTACCTGTTCTCCCCAAACATGTTTTACTAAATTTCAGTTCCTCGGGGAACTGCTGAGACCATGCCATAGGTCCAGAAGTCTAATGTCAGATAACAATGAGAAAAGGCCCGCTTCATGGGCGCACCATGCATGTAGTTGGTCAGGACCCCGCCCTCAGTAGTGCCCATCACTTGGTTTTAATACTCTGTTGTCACCGTCTTGAAATTCTTAATACATTTTCTAACAAGGTGCCCTGCATTTTTTGCTGGACCCCTCAGATTATGTAGCCGGTCCTGGTACTACCCCAATCTTGGGGAAGGGTTGGGTAAGTCCAGTTCCTTGGGATTACATTTAAGGCAGGAGCGCTCCCAAAAGCATCCAGGGTGTTTTCCAGGTGGACAGCAGAGGGCAGCAAACTGCCACTCAAGGGCTTCTGGTCCAGGAGAACTAAGGGTTTAGAGTAGATTTTTCTGATTGTTTATGTTGGGGAAAGGTGGGCGACGGGCGGGAGCACTGTTGGTTGTCTGCTTCTCTTTGTCATTGAAAACCAGAAAGTCTACACTCCTGAGGCCCACGTCAGGTGAGGTGGCATGGGGCATTTGCTACTCCTGTGAAGCCTGTCTGTCCACGTCGAGTTAGAGCAGTTCCTTCTAACAGTGACAGTACACACCCAGGGGCAGGGACGTCGTGCTGCGCCCACAGGGCTTCTGCTAAAAGCCAGACCTATAACAAAGAGCCTCCCATGGGGCGCAGCATGGGGATTTGTCTTTCTTAGATCGCCTCTAATCTATGTGTTTTCATCTGTATGTTACTGATGGGAAACTGGACTCAAAAATGTGCCTGATATAACTTTCCACCTGACGTACGTTCCCACGGTAATGCCTTAGAACAGAAAAACTCTTAGTTACCCAAGGGCTATGACATTCTCAAAAAACAAACAAGAAAGTACTTTTTAAAACTTTTTTCTTTTCTACCATAATCCAACAGCTCACTCTGCTCTCCTCTAAAGCCCCGTTATTGTAAAAAGAAGCTTCGCATTGATTCAAACCTAATGAAAACTGTCTTGGGTGAGCACTGTCTCACATTCTCATCCTTTTATAAAAGTTCTCTATAAATAGATTAAATTTAGAAGCTATCTAGGGGACTTTGTGACCTCCAAAGGCAAGCCCCAAATTAACGCGAGTGTCAAAGTAAAACAGAGCTGGAATTCTTCATAGTCAATGGAAATGTTGTCATACAGAGATTGCAGACACCAGGACTGGGGGACAATCACAAACGAGAGCAGCACATCCGATGCGAAAGGCTGTGCCTACTTCATTGACGGACATTCACAATTCAAACAGCCAGCACTGTGCTCCTGAGCCGATCTGAGTGAGGAATGAGGTTCAGCTGGCCTGTGTATATTTTGTTTTGCCTTAGTAGCTCGGGAAAGCAGGATTGAATGGTTCAGGGTGGTAACAGTACCGAGCAGGAGTACTATGGAGTGGCTGAGCTGAGGGCTCTAGAATCACCCAGCTTGGATTCAAAGCCTGATCCTACCACTGCCTAACTGTGGATCTTTGGACAATTTACTCCATTCTCTGAGCCTCAATGTCTTTATTTGTCAATAGCGGTGACAACATTTGCTATCATAGTGTTGTGAAAAATGAATAGGATGATGGATGCCAAGTGTTGATTGGACTCACAAAAGGAAGCTCTTAGGTTGCTCCCTCCTCCGTGCTCAGTCTGGTAATGCTAGCAAGCATTCTGCTCTGGCCAAAGAGGTTACTTCATTTTATGTTTTAATACCTTCTCCTGTGTCGTGTTTTCTGTAAGCCCTCTCCGATGTTATCAGAAGAAAAGTATCTATTTTAAATGTATACACAACAAAAATTTTTTTAAATGCCCCTGTATTGTCCCCACTGCTCTCTCTTTGGTCCTTTGGGGTGAGGAGAGAACAGATGTGGCCCTGAGTCCCTAGCAGAAAGAGAAGGCTCTGCTCCTTATCCCCCCCCGGGGGGTGAAGCTGCCCAGGGACTTTCTTGAGTTTCACAGAGGTGACACCAGAGACGCAAGTCCGGTTCAACCCCAAAAAAGCAAGCTCTGTGAATGTGGAGAGGGGCGACTGCTAGGTTCCCACGAGGTGGGAGTTCCCAAGGGTGAGACCCCACACAGCAACCCTGCCACGGACAGAGCTGAACCCTCCCCTGCTGAGCTGGGCATGGGCCAAGAGGCCTTTTAGCAAAGGATTACAGGTCCAGCTGGGATCGTTCGACTCCCTGCAGACAGGATGCAAGTGTGGCTGGGAAAAGGCCTGAGCTGGCAAGCTCAGGGTCACTGCAGGGGCTCCTGGAAGAGAGGAAAAAACCCCTCCTCCAGCACCCTTCCTTTCCCGTTTGAACAAAAAACCTCTCTCCAGCACAAGCTTTTCCCCTCTTTTTTCCTTGCACCTAACAAAGAAAAGAGAATCAGGGAGGCCACTCTTCTGGATGTCCCAAACTCTAAATTCAGCACCAGGATCAGCATCATGCTGGGGAGGGCCATACTTTGGGGGTAGCTCGGATGTCTCAAACGGCTTCAACATGCAGCTCACCCATATCACTCACACTAGTAGCTTTCCGTGACCAGGATGCCCAATACTGTCTGAATCTTCTTGGGATACTAAGTAAACTGCAGGTATCTTAAAATTTGGAGCCAGATTTCCAAGATGCTTTGTTACATTGTTTTACATTTAAACTAGAAAGATCATCTATATTTTGTGGCTATGTTTTGAAGGAGGGTGGAAAGCTAGATTGATGAGAGTAGTTACTATACTGAAACTTTAGAAGCCACCTCTAATCCTCCTTGGAATGAGGCTGGGTATGAAAATCAATAGATAAATGCAAATGCAGTTGAAATATTATCACAAAAATGTCAACTGGATCTAAGACAAGAACTTTGAAAGGGAGTTTATGCAAAGAAAGCCAAGTCGTAGGCTCACAAGGAGCAAAAGCATTGATTTCTAGATTTGGAGGTGAGATATGTAAAGTACTGGGTTGGGTCTTGAATGCATTCACTCTCAAGGTATAATCTTTGAGTCTCAGTTGGTGGGTGGCCTGGGGCAGGCTGAGGAGCCTGATGAGGTCTAATCCATAGGAAAGGGATGTGTATGGGGCCTGGATTTTTCCTGAGAAGAACCTGCTATTCTCACCAGAACAAAAGGAGAACTTGAGAACTTGACCCTTGACTCTTCTCTTCCTACTCTTTCTCCTTCAGCCTCCGTCTCCTCCTTCCCCCCTCCTCCACAATCCCGTGAAGCTCCAAGGGGATTTGAGCTGCATTCCGGACAGCCCTTTGCCTTCAGGGTCAAGAGCCACTTCAAGTGGAAACTCAAGTCCTTTTCTTTCTCCTCTTGCCTGGCTCATGGTAACCCCTCTCCCACCTCTAATTTATCATCATTTCTTCTTTCGATAAATATTTTCTGAACTCCTATACCATGAGTACTCTTTTAAACTTGGACTTGTCCACAGAAGAGCCAAACTAAGAATCCTTGGTGATTGACCAACACAGGTGAGGTCTCTTTCCTGCCCTAATGTGGAGTCTTAACATTTCTTACCATCTTTGTTGCCTTATTCCTGACCCCAATTTAGGACTCACAGTTTATCTCTTAATACCACCCGGGGTTGGCGGGGGGGGGGTGTGCTGCATATTTTCTTAAACCACAGAAGAGCACTGAAGTTTATTGAGCATGTACTCTGTGGACCAGACTCTGCAGCCTCCCTGGAGGGTATGGTAGTGTATGATGTTTCGTGGCGTAGGACTTCAGGAAATATTTCTTAAAAGAAAAAGCAGCAGTTATACTAAAGGTAGGAGAGGAGGGTGCAGTCTTTCAGCTTTTGGCTCCCAGTTTCTCTGAAGGCAGCAGTTGCCGTGAGAAAGAGCCCGAGTTTGCCGGGAAGTTGTGGCATGTCATCATTGCACCGTCAGCCTTTTCTGGATGGACTTCCTCCGAGAAGCCCTCCACCTGAAGCCTGGGCCGCAGCACCTCCTCGCCCTGCCCTCTGTGATCCCAAATGCTGATCTAGGGAGTAATTTACAAGCCGACTCCCCTGACATGGACTCCAGCAAGTCCTGGCGGGTGTCTGCTGGCATAGGGTGGGAGAGCAGCCCCTGCTGGTGCAAAGGCTGAACACCTGCAGGCCCCAGAACTGTCCCCAGCCCGCCCTCTCCTGCAATCTCGAGCTAGATCTTGAGTTCCAGCCCAGATGCAGGGGAGGGAGATCAGACATAAAATTCCAGGGGCTGGAAATTCTTCCCACAAGGACATTCCCCCCACACCTACCCCACCCCCAATTTCCAGTGAAGCAGAAATTTTAACTCTTCGGGGCAAATTTTCAAAGCTGAGTAGCTACCTATTACACACTTAAATCCTGTTATTTGTTAACAGCATTTGAATGAGTAACTTGCTCCCATTGCTTTGAAAATGTGTCTTGAAATTGGTGGGCAGAAGCACTTAGAGATGAAAAGTCAGTGCCTTCCGAGATGCCAGAGGCTGCTCCAAACCGGCATTCCAAGGCTGGTGGAGAAAAAAAAAAAACTTTCTCTGGAAGAATGAAGAAGGATGACTTAAAGGGGAGAGGGAACAAAGAGCATATCTGTGCAGCAGGAAAGATTTGGGGACCACCCCGCTTGACCACTCTGCGCTTGTTGTTCAGGGACCTGCCCTGTGATCGCCGGTTTAAGACGCAGGCAAGTGTTACATGCTGCCCCTGGATTTTCTGGGCTGTTAGAGAAGCAGCCCAAGGCTTTCAGGATAGAACTGGGGTGTCAATTGAAAGAAATGCCCCCTACCACTGCTCTTCAGAAGGCCACCTTCCCACAGCAATGCCCAGCAGTCCCCCTCCACTCCCCTGGGGATGAGCTTGGCTATAAAAACCCTGGAACAAATGGGTAGTTTTCAATGATGCTTGAGGACCTCCAGAATGGACACTTCCAAACACCCCTCAGTCCTGCGTCCCAGGTGTAGACTACACAGCCATCAATCAAATAAAGGTACTTGCTGCAACCAAAGAATGAGGTCAGAGACGTGGGGGATTATTGCCCACCGTGGACCCCGGCAGGCTCTGTGTTCAGCTCGGGGCAGGAGGTAATATGGTGTAGATCAGCGGGTTCTCCAAATTGGCTGCACAGGAGAATCACATGAGGGTTTTAAAAAATCCTGATGGCCAGCCCACCTCTACCACCCGCCTATACCCAAGACATCCAAATCTCTGGAGGTAGGACCCAAGCCTCAGTAACTTTTCAAGCTTTTCACGTTATTCTAACCTGCAGCCAAGTTTGAGAAATAGTGATGTCAAATGGTTGAGATGATTCTGAGAAGGTTTATCAGCTCTGGCTGAGAAAGGAAGTTTCCAAGCAGAGAAGACTAAGAATCCTCCTGTGAAAATTGTGATGTCCCTTGTCATGGAAATATTTCTACTTCCTTTGGAAAGGGGACTCTACAACTTACTGATTTTTTGTAAACTTGACATTGGAGTGTTTATAAAACCTTTAAAAAACTTTTTTTGGAAATAATTTCAAACTTAGAGAAGTTTCAAGAATAATAGATACAGCCTTTGTATACTCTTTATCTAGAAGAATTAATTATTAGTATTTTGTCATATTTGTTCATATATATGCACGCATATATGCATATGTACACACATGTATATACATGTATATCCATCTGTATATATACACGCATATACATATATAATCTCTATGGGTATAGATGTACATATGTGCATTATACAGATTTTCTCAACCATTTGAGAGTGAGTTGCATACATCATGCCTCTTCACTATGTATGTGTCCCTTTAATACCTCAGCGTACATTTCCTAAGAACAAGGATATTATCTTACATAAACACAGTACAGTTATAAAACTCAGAAAATTTGACTTTGCTACAATACCGTTATTTAACCTGCAGTTCATATTCCAGTATTGCCAATTGTTTCAATAATATCTTTCATAGATCTTTCTCTAATTCAGGATCTAATCTGGAATCACACGTTGCATTTGTTCACAGCTTAAACTTCCTGATAGGAAAGAGATTTACATTAAAAATTTCTTACTGTGTAATGTAACAAATGACAGGAGGAAGATGTCATGTGATCTTAAAACATTATTTTTCATTCCCCAAATTCATAAGCCAAAAGTTTTTTTACTATAAATTCCCTGAAAAGTCAGAAATAAAAAAATTTTCTCATGATTTTTCAAACCTTTAGAGCTCAAAGATCTCACAACATATTACCACATTTAACCTTGGATCGCATAGCATTGTTGTTTAAGGGAAATCTCCGACAATCAGTGTGATACAGGAAACATTACCCCCAGTAATGTCTTCTTAGGAGGTGGCCAAAAACTAATTGTTCAGTGAGTAAATAAATGAATGATCTCTTGCTTGGATTACTTCAACAGACACCTGGCTGGCTTCACTCTTACATCCTTCCCTCTCTTTGTTTTTTGTTTCTCAACCCAGCAACCAGAATGATCCTTTTAAAAACATAAGTCAGAGTATGTCCCTGTTCACACTCTCGACACCCTCACTGGCTTCCCAAATCTTTCAGAATAAGAGCCAGTGTCTTCCAAATTACCTACACGGCTCTGTGTGGTATCCTCCAGGAACCCAATGCCCATCTGTCCTCCCTCTCTGATGTCATCTCGTACTCCTCCTCCACCTCTTGTTCGCACCACTCCAGCCACACTAGCATCCTTGTGGCTTCTCGAAGGTCCAAGGCATGCTCCTGCCTCAGGGCCTTTGCATTTGCTTGTGATTCTGTTCTTCTCCCACTTATCCACTTAGCTTGTCCTTCGCTTTTTTCAGATCATTGTTCTTCAAATATGGACTCCCTCACCCCCGGCCCTGCTCTGCTCTCTAGGATGTTCCTCCTTGTACATTGTCCTTCTCCTCCACATCTGAGTGGACTTTGGGGGCAGCTAAGCTAATTCTTAGCCCACTTACAGTTTACGGAAAGTTAAGGACCCAAATTTCTGACTTTTCTCTTTAATTTCTGTTTGCAAACCAGCCGAGACTTTTAGAATTTGTCTCTTTATTAAAATTTATTGTCAAATACAGACAATAAACTTAACACTCTGTTAACCAAACCTCTTCCTCTGGACCAGGGATTGGCAAATAACAGCAAACAAGCCAACTCCACCACACTACCTGTTTTTGTAAATAAAGTTTTATTGCAACATAGCCATGCTCATTTGTTTACATATTGTCTATGGCTGTTTTCATGCTACAAAGGTAGAGCTGAGTAGTTAAAACAAAACAAAACATATGGCCCATAAAGCTGAAAACATTCACCATCTAGCTCTTTACATAAAAGAGCTGACCTATGCCTTAGACTTACAAATTCAGATGGCTCATGGTCTACTTTCCAAATTATTACAGGCTCAGCTTTACTTGACTTTTTATTATTGCATATCATGGATTGCCATCTTTCCAGCCTAACAGATAAACTAATGTACATATCTTAAATGTCTGTGTTATGGCAATATTCCACTCCTGTGCTAGTCAGGATACTTAACAACAGCCGCCACGATCAAAATCCCTGAGGTTTAACCTGCCAAAAGTTTGTGAGTTGCTCATTCAAGTCCGAAGCCGGGTGGGCAACCACGCTCCATCTTGTATCTGTACCACTGAGAATGTGCAACCTCCGAAGTCACTCAGCAGGTTAAGAGTGGTGGAGGAAGAATCCTCATCTCAATTGCCTTTCCTTTCATTGGCCAGACTAGTTATAAAGCCCCGATCTAAATATAAGAGGGGCTGGGGTGCTTAGGGGACCATCTGAATGTTTGATGAGTTCTAAAAAGTCTTTGTAACTTTAATCCTTGACCTCCAAGCAAGATTGGATCTAAACTCAACCCCATAAGAGCCTCTTGGAGGATCTCATAGAATGGGATTCCATACCCTATTCCAGAGAACCTGGAAGTCTTTCTTCATATTCAGCAAAATCAAAGAGTTCTTTTTACCCTGAAAGCCCTCGATCATGGGAAGAAGAAATCATTTGATAAAAGGAAAGAGGTATGTGTGTGACAGAAGAGGAGAAGTGGAGAAAAGACTTGTGAGGAAGAAAGAGATACTTGAAGTGAAAAAGGCGGGCAGCCAAAATGATTAAAGGTCTTTAGATACCTGTGAACTGCCATGCTTTTCAGAGCACGGGCACCATTAAATCCAAGCTATCCTTAGGACTACAGAGCTATTTACTTATTTCAATGTTATTGTTTAAGACACTCAATCAAGCACTTTATGACTTGAAGTAACTTCAAAAATAAACATTCATTTCTCCAAGTCATCAAGGAAGGGTCCAGAGTTCATTTCTGCTTAATGGATCAAGACAGCAAATCACATTTTCTATCAAAAGGAAATGTTTAGAGAGCTTTTGGGGAAGGCTGGGTCTTGGACCTGAGAGACAGGAATTTGGGCCCTGTGCTCAGTTCTTTTTTCTGACCCTGTTCATGACCCTAAGAAGTCACATAACTTTTTTGGAACCTCAGTTTCTCCCTTTGAAACAACCACTGCTTGCCTCCTTGGGCAAGTTGGGTGATTAATGATGACACAGTGTTTGCAAAGTTACTTTGAGGTCTTTGGATAAAAGACAACCTATATATTCTGCTGAAGATTTACTGGCTTATTAAAGGAATAGCAGCACATAGTACTCCACTAATAAATGTTGACAAAATAAATGTTCTCCATTCATCCTGGCAAGGACAGGCTATTCATCTATTGCAAGTATGATGAGAGAGGGTGTCTTCCAAGGTCATAAAATGTTATATTAATATTGCCCAGAAACATATTTTGGGTCTTTATCTATGTTGTCACCTGGAGTTATAACTAATAGAATTAGCCATTTAGATTTATAATGATCTAATAACTAATAATGAACAAAACAGGTATGTGGCACACCTTTGTCTCTTGACCTAGATATGAGAAAGAATAACAAGGATTGCTACCCCAGAAGTTAAAACCAGAATTCTGGTAAAATAAAATTTAAATAAAGCTGTGAGAGGAACATGGAGCGTTGTGTGAGAATCACTTTCGCTGAGCCTCCTGACAAAATTAGGCCGGCAGGCCTATGTTGGTGAAGTAGGAAGGTTATAGAGAGATTTCAGAGCTACTATTGATTCCTTATATCCAGGTTTCTCATCAACTCAGCCAATCCAAAGGGGCTCGAACACACAGTCTCCATGTTACCTGGGCATTGTAGGTGATTGCTCTGGTTATGTGGAAAGAGTTAAGGAGTGATGAGTCCAGGAGACGAAGTCTGTCACTACCTGCACAACCTGGAGCAAACTATTTACTAGGCCTCAGATACCTAATCTGTAAAATGAGGGCATTGCACTAGTAATAAGACTACCGTGTAGTGAGCATACACTAAATACCAGGCCCTTTAGCTCACAATCTGGACCAGCCTCACAAAGTAGGAATCTGTCTTAGTCTGCCCAGCCTGATGAAACAAAACAGCATAGACTAGGGGGCTTAAACAACAGAAATTTATTTCTCACAGTCCTGGAGGCCGGAAGTCCAAGATCAGGGTACCTACATGATCTTGTACTGGAGGGCCCTCGTCCAGGTTACGGACTTCTGACTTCTCTGTCTTCCCATGGCAAAGAAGAGAGAGAAGAAGTAAGCTCTGTAGTGATTCTTAGAAGAGCACGAATCCCATTTATGCGAGCTCTAACCTCATGACCTTATCTAATCCTAAATACCTCCCAAAGTACCATCACATTGGGGGGATAGGATTTCGACATATAAACTTGGGGGGAGGAGTGGACATGAACATTCAGCCCATAACAGAGTAATAACTAGAAAATGGAAGACTGGGGATTTGAGCTTAGATCTGTCTAAAATCTGTCTTTGCAATGTACTAGATCAGTGTGCAAACATGCTGGTTTTTCTCCCATCTTAACAAATGAACAAATGCCTTCTGATGCCATTTGACCCAGCTACTGCCCCATCTTTTTGCT
Source organism: Pteropus medius (assembly GCF_902729225.1). Classification (NCBI taxonomy): domain Eukaryota; kingdom Metazoa; phylum Chordata; class Mammalia; order Chiroptera; family Pteropodidae; genus Pteropus; species Pteropus medius. Next base: position 4,817,216 of record NW_024342470.1, read on the forward strand.
TCTCCTTACAGTACTTCTATAAAGAGCTATCTGTACCTGTTATCTACAATGCCATTCCTTCTATTCTCTCTTAAACTCAACCCGCCTGGGCTTCTGCCCCCAGCAAGCCTCTGAAGTCTCGTTATATTTATCAAGAACCCCACATGCTAAATCCAGTGACCGTTTATCACTCCTCATCTTACTTGACTTAGCAGCAGCATCTGACAGTCGATCTATCCCTCCTCCTTGATATGCTCTCTTAACTTGGCCTCCAGGACTCTCCTTTTGCTTGGGTTTTTTTTCCTATCTCCTTGGTTGCTCTTTATCAGTCTTATCTGCTAGTATCTTCTCTTCTCCCCCAAAGTTTTGGGGAGCTAGAAGCTAGAAGGACTTCTAGAAGCTAGACTTTGGACTTCTTCTTTTCTCTGACTACACTCACTCCTGTGGTGGTGATACCCAGTTTCAAGGTTTTTCATATCATCTTTATGCATTTGACTCCCCAATTTTTATCCTTGATCCAAACCTCTCTCGCGGATTTCATCCTTGAGAAACCAACTGCCACTTGATATCTCCGCTTGGATATCGAAAGGACACCCCAAATCAGCATGTTCAAACATGCACCCCTGATCTTTTCACCGAAACCTGTCCTACTTTCACCCTTCTCCATCTTAGATGATTGTAACTTTAATCTTCCCGTTTCCTAAGCCAAGAAGCTTGACTCATCTTTTATTCTACTCTTGTTGCATACTCCACATCCAATCTATTAGGAAACCCGTTTGGCTTTATCTTCAAAATGTACCTAGAAACTGACCCATTCTCACCACTCCCACTGCTATTACCTTGGTCCAAGCCATCGTTCAATTAACTTTTACTTGGGCATCTACTCTGTGCTGGACTTCGTGCCAGATTGCAGGAATACAGATAAATAGGACACAGGTCCTGCCCACAAAGAGCACATAATCTAGTGGGGAAGATAGATATGGAATTAGGTAATGGGAATGTATTGTGATAAGTGCTGTGACAGAGACATGGCAGGGATACAATCTTTATATCCCTTCTAGTTCAGATGTTAAAGTTGCTCATTTTAGTCACTTATCTTTAAATCAAGCTGACCCACAATGTGTTAGGCATCCTAAAACCAATTAAGACAAGTTTTATTGCTACTAGACCCATTTGCTCATAACAGTCAATACCTGTCTTTCCACCTTTTATCTCGGCTTTCTGTTCTGTGTCACACACACCCATGAGCTTAGAGGCAGAACTCAGAATATCCCAGCATTGACATTCAGTGTGTGTTTCCCAGGATGAAGCCTACACTGACCACTCCGCTCTCATTCTATCTGGTTCCTTATAGTTCACTTGCGCACACTGGAGGAAAGTTCTTTCTCTATGCAAGTTTTAAAATTCTGCTAATCAATGAACTCTCTCTGCCCCACTATTAATTTCAACCTAGAAAAAGGAGTTTTCCCACATGTAACCTTTCCAAACAAAAGCAGCTCTGGAGCAGTGATCAAGGCAATGATTAAGCAGTCACAAATAAACTGTGAGCTTGCATTCACTTCTGCAGGCAGCAGCCTGGGCTTCTTCCTGGAGACTGTTGACAGAGGAACTCTAGAAGGCAAAAAACAAAGCAAAACAAAACAAAAACCCAACCTTTAAATAACAAGAGGATGGTCTGAAGTGCAGGAACAAGATTCTGCTGGTGATGGATGAGCGGTCACTCTCCTGAGTCCATGATTTAGAGAGCTCGATTTACCCACCGTTCTCAGACACTTGAGCTGCTAAAAGAGACCTGAGGAAAGCCTCCAGCCTGCCCCTCCTGTGGACTATTGTTCTTCTGGAGAAGCCCCCAGTGGTCCTGGAGCTCCTTATTCTCTTGGGGTATCTGGCAGCCCTCAGGGTGCGGAAGCCTGAACTGAACCAAGAGCTCTCGTTGCAATCTGAGCTGCTTCTCTCTTACCCTGACCTCAACAGTCCACAGATCTCAACACTGAGTAAGAAAAAGTCTTTTATACCTGAAAACTCATAGTCAGGAGAGCTTAAACATTCTCCCGTGGCGGAGGATGGGGCGGGGGAGGGGGGATCTTATTTTTTAAAGGTTTTCCTCATAGATTCTTTTGATATGTTAATTTCAGGTCTTGTCCTATATTTTGAGAATAAAAGGACCAACAAATCAGTGTCTTTCTGCCGGGACTACTTCTCTGTCTCTGTCTCATGCAGTCTCTCTTCCCACCACCCCCACACACATAATCTGTTGAACACACACCTTTTCTGCCAATTCTATTGCATGTATTGTCCCCTCCTCACCACCCCCACATTCCTGTCCAGCTCTAGGCTCTCATAGTCTCCCAGGAGGACTAGGCCAATAAGCCTCCTAATGAATATTCATCTCTATGGTCTCATACCATTTGAGGGTGGGGGAGGGAATGTGGATTGGATATCAGATTTCAATGACTTGTACTTTTTCTTAAATGTAGCATCATGAAAGAGATTTGGAGGAAGTGATTAAAATTTTTTAGTAATTGAGAGTAGCCAAGATTCAAGAACTAAGGAAAATGCATAAGCCATTAGGTCCAATTTATAAAAATCCTTTGCATTCATGATTGATCACCTGTAGTGATAAATGAATGCTATCAGAAAACATTCCAATTCAAACTTATACAGAAAACGACATGTTGACTATATAGATACATACCAAAATGCCAGAAATAGAAATCACTTGTATTTACTTTTACACTATATTTTACAAATGGAGAACAACAGTTCTAGACCTTTTGGCACAATCATCAAACATTCGTTGTGTTTACCATATGTAGGGCAACTGTACAAGAATAAATAAATAGTTATAATGTCTCTTTAGGAGTTAAACGTGAATTTTCAAACAGACAGGAACTTTTGGAAACTTTAGATCTGTAAACAATATTAATTTGATTTTATTTGGTTCTCATCCATATTATGGCAGGAATCAATAGTTCCTTGTTTTTCACTGCTGTGTGGTGTTCTATTGAGTGAAAGTACCACAGCTGGTTTATCCATTCATCAGTCGAAGGACATTTGGGTTGTTTCCCGTTTTTGGTGATTATAAGTAAAGCCATTCTATACATTTATGTGAAAGTTTTTGTGTGAGCATAACTTTTCATTTATCTTGAGTAAACAGCTATGAGTGGGGTTGCTGGAGGAGAGTTCCAGTTTCTCCACATCATTGCCAGCACCTGGTACTATCAGACTGTAAACATTTGGAAGAAATTTAAGTTATTCTAATAGGTCTATAATGGTATCAAATTGTGATTTTAATTTGCATTTCTCTAATGACTAATGTTGCTGAGTATTTTTCATTTGCTTGCCATCCATATATTTTCTTTACTAGAGTACCTTCAAATCTTTTGCTATTTTAAAACTTGGGTTGTTTAAAGCAACCTAACTTAGGTGGAGGTTTCTCAATGTCTCCCAGGACCTCCCTGTTCATTGGGAGAAGAAGGTAAAGAAGGGCAGAACGTGTGAGAAGAGGGAAAACTCCAAAAGCTGTAAGAATTAACCCAAGGGAGCTATTTTAAATCAAGAGAGGCTAAAAACTTAAATGACAAACTCAAGCTTTTCCACCATCAGAAAGACAAGTAAAGATGAAAGAAGATTACATATATTTTTGCACATCTGAGTCAACATATGTGATTTTTTTTTTTTTTTTTTTTTTGCCAGAGTACATGTAGAATATATTTGAAGAAGAATAGTGAGATGACAAGGAAGGTAGGTTGAAATTAGAACATTAAAGTTTTCTTTGAAAGAAGAGAAACTGAAGACATTCATGTCAGTTTCTCTGATTTCTGAATAGAAGGGCCAGGATGACATCTGATCATCTAAGAATAAACCGTCTCCTTGAGGACAAATGAATTAAGCCAGTCAGAGGACAAATACTTCATGATTACATTTAATGTGAGATTATCTAAAGTAGTTAAACTCATAGAAGCATAGAAAACAATAATGTGGGTTAGAGAGATGTTGAGTGGGTCTAAAATTTCAGTTATGCCACATAAGTTCTAGAGACGTGCTGTACAGCAATTGCCTACAGTTAATAATACTGTATTGTGCACTTCACACTTGTTGAAAAGGTAGCTCACGTGTTAAGTGTTCTTAACACACACACACACACACACACACACACACACACCCCGCAAAGAAACTTTGGAAGGTGTTGGATACGTTTAATACCTTGATTATGGTGCTAATATCATGAGTATTTGCATATATCCAACTCATCAAACTGTACACATTAAATTTGTGCAGTTATTTGTATATTAATTAAACCTCAATAAAGCTGTTGTTCAAAAAAATTATTTTCCTTATATTATTGAAAAACATCTATCCTCCTCACTGTCTTGGTCTATTATTGTTATTGGTCAACAGCTCCTTATTACCTACAGGATAGAGTCCAAACATCTGAGCAATGACATAAACAAACCCTTATAATTAGCCCCGACAGCCTGCCCACTCATTTCTTTCTTCTAAACATATTTTCATTCACAGCTGAACCATACTATTTAAAGCTTCTCAAGCGCTGCACTGTTTTCTCTAATTTTTGCACATGCTGTGTCCTTTGCCCATCTTCGTAGGTGATTCGTACTCATCTCTCAAGGCCCATGTTAGAAACTTTGGAATTTTGGAAAGATATTAGGTGTCTGAGGTTGTATTGCTGCAATAATTTTGTATTACTTACCTATTTCTGCATAACATATTGCCTAAAAACTTAGTGCCTTAAAACAACAAACATGTATTAGCTCACAGTTTCTGTGGATCAGGAATTTGGGAGTGGTTTGGCTGGGTGGTTCTGGTCTATAGTATCTCACAAGGTTGTAGGCGACAGTCATTTGGGACTGTAGGCATCTGAAGGGTTGACTGGGGCTGGAAGATCCACTTCTAAGCTCAATCATGTGGCTAAGCAGGAGGCCTTAGTTCCCTGTGGGCTGTTGGCTGGAAACCTCAGTTCTTCACCAGTTATGTCTTTTCTCGTAACATGGCAGCTGCCTTCCCCAGAGCCAGTGATCCAGAGAGGCAGAAACCACAATGTTTTTTATGACCTAGACTTGAAGGTGTCATACCATCATTTCTACCATATTCTACACAAACAGTAGAGAACGGGACCACCAGGAAGCCAGGAACATCGGGGGGCATCTTAGAAGCTGGCTATCACAAGAGTATAGAATCAAAATCCACAAGACCCAGGTTCAAATCCTGGTTCTACCACTTATTAGCTGTGTTACCATACATAACTTACTTAACCTCTCTGAGCCCTGCTTTCACATCTGTAAAATATGTATGATAGTATTAACCTATGGAGTTGATGTTGGGCCTAATAAAGCTGATTTACAAAAAGCACCTGGCTTAGTAAGCATTTAATAAATGTTGGCTATTATTAAGGTGATCTCAGTTCACAGTTTCCTCAAGCCAATGGCCTCAAGAGTGATTCTAAATAGCCCTTCTATGTTCTTGCCTGGCTTTTCCACTTGGATGCTCACTCTCAGACACAAGGGCCTCTCTGTCCATCTCCTTCCTCCACTGTTTTACTTTGAATGGTCTCAGGCTTGTTTAATAATATTAAGCTGTAATCCATTCCTCCACAACCCAAAGATATGAGTCAGATAATATGTGCATCCTTAGATTAAAACTCCAAGTTTGGCTCGTTAACTCCATCCCATGTGTGGCACCTCTCCAAATTTTATTTACAGCCACCAGTTATTGATCATTATCATAGTGCCAGACTCTACATTCATGTCATCCCTCTGACAATCTACTACCACAGAAAGAAAAGAGGATGCTAATTAGGATCTTAAACCTTTCAGTTTTTGACCTAAGACTTCTAGGTTACAAGAGATTCTTTCCAGATTTCTTTTGCCCCAATTATTCTTTCTATATTTTAGTTACTCCCTCCCCATCCCTACCCCATCATCCAAAGCCCGCTGTCTACCTTTCTTTGCCTGCTCCGGGCCCTGGGAGCTGAACCCCTCTGGAAAGCATCACTGCAGCCCTTTTGCCTTCTGGTTCCCTTTGAGTTTAGACTAAAAAAGGCATCCAAGAGAGATCAAAGAGTATCAGGCAACCGGGATTGGAGTATTTTTTTCCTGCTGCTTCTCTGCTTTGGTGTTGTGCCTTCGGCAATACTTTGTCCCTCCATGGCCACAGCTCCTGCTTGAGTGGGTGGAAGGGAGGTGTCTCCTCCAAGTCTCTAGCTCTCACTTGGCCCAGAAACACAACTTCTTCCCCTTGCCCTTTCAGGCCCAGGGGCGGTAATGCCTTCCAACTGTTACAAACTATGGCTAATATTAAACTATTGTCTCAACTCCTGGAACTTGCAAAATACATTATTCGCCATCATGATTTTCTTTACATGACTTCTGATCAAGGAACACATTTCACAACAAAAGTGAGGCGACAGGCCCATGCCCATAGGATCTCCTGTCGTTACCTTGTAAGAAGCAACAGGTCGCATAGAAGGTTGAGTGGAATGGCCTACGGAAGACCTATCTGTGGCACCAACTGGGAGACAACATTATGAAATTTTAGGGTTCTATTTTACAGAATGCAGTATATACTTCGAATCAGCAATCAATATATGTTTCCCTTTTCCTCACAGATAAAATGCACAGGTCCAATATCAAGGTGTGGAAGCACTTACTCACAGAACGTTGGCCTGATGTTTTGGACTTCTGAGTACTTAAGGGAAGAATGCCTCCACCAGGGGTGAACCATTGGAGTGAACCATCCTGGGTTCATTGGTCACTAAACTAAAAGCAAAGAAGGATGTTACTCTCCCTGCTGGGATGGTAGGCTCTGGTCACCAAGGAGAAATTAGATGGCTGCCCCCCCCGCCAACTATGAGAGCATGGAGGATCATATCTGGAACCCAGGGGATGCTTGGGGGGCACCACTTACTACTATTATAATAATAATACTTAATGGAAAAAGTCTAAACCACTGAAGAATCAGCCTCTTCAGAAATGAAAGTTGGGATGATTCCACCCATACCCGTTGATATCCTGGCTGAGGGCAAAGGAAAGAAACATGGAATGAGTAACAGAGGAAGGAAGTTATAAATATTAACTCTGCCTAGTGATCAGCTACAAAAACAAGGACTGTCACAACTGTCCTTTCCTACCTGTTATTCTGTATACTTACAAACACATTTCTTTTCTCTCTCTCTTTCTTTTCTTATAATTTATAGACGAAGTGGTGGCAGTGGTGAACTTTAAATTTTCAGCTTTGGTTACAGAACATTCAGCCAGGATGATATTCACATCACCCAGATACTTTGATGCCTACTGTGAGCATGCATACCTCCACGTGCTCACCAAAGCGGAAGCTCTCCAAACTCGTCCTTTTGGGTTTTTATAAAGGTTTCATTACATAGACGAGATTGAGTAAATCATTGGCTATTGGAGATTGAATTCCATCTCCAGCCCCTCTCCCCTCCTTGGAGGTCCGGCAGTGAGTGGTACTAAAAGTTCTAATTCTTTAATCACATAATTGATTCCACTGGCAATCAGCCCCCATCCTTAGGTGCTTTCCAAAAGTCACCTCATTACATAACAAAAGACACTTGATCACTCTCAACACTTAGGAAATTTCAAGGTGCTGGGAGCTGAGAGCCAGGAACTGTGGAGGAAAACCAAATACATATGAGAAATACATTTTGGTCATCTGAAAGACCAAATATATATTTCTTATAAATGACAGTATCACAGGTACATATTTTTTAAATAGTTCCATTAAAAAAAGAATTAGCTTGGTACTAAAATCAGCCAAGAGCACACTGAATTTATGAACTAGATTTTAAAATTTCTAAAAAAAAAAAAAAATTGAGAACCAAATAATCGTGTCTCCTTTCTTCTCCCTCTCCTTTCTTTTCCTCCCTCCCCATTGTGTTTTATGACCAACAAAGGTTTATTCCATGAATGCTCATTTTAAAAAAATTAATTTAAAAAACAGTGCTTGATGTATTGAACTTCACATTTTCCTAATAAAACTCAGTTACGTGGACACCACAGGTTACAGGCTTTAAATGTATGGCTGAAATCAGTAGTAGGTTAATTTACGGACAAGCTAGCAAAAAAAAAAAAAAAATTAATTATCTGTTTTGTCTTCTAAGTACTTCTAAGATTTTTTTGCATTGTTGTCAATCATTAGTCCCTGGCAATTACAAACTCTCTCATTAATGTCAGAACTCTTGGACTAAACACATTTTGGATGTCAATGAAAATTTAGGAGGATAAGATGGTTGAAAGAAAAAAGTAGCCTCTTCAAGAGACGGACAAAGAAGGGAACCAAGATATCAGCTTTAGCTGACACGCCAAAAGTTTACTTAATATTGGGCTTTGTAATGCATGATTGATATTTCCTTTCTTTGGGCTGCTAATTCATCTTCCTAATTATGAAGATAGGCCGACAGCAAAGATATTTGGTATTCCCTGAGGAAATACCTCAGTTGACACACCGGGCAGGGGTGGGTAAGAAATGAAGAATTGGAGCAATGAAGCCCAGAAAAAGACTATAAGAACCAGGGATACAATTTTGGGTTGGTCATGAGGTCAACGCAGCCTTGATGTACTCTGGAAATCCTGTACCCAGTATGGTTCCATGAGTGGACTTCTAGGGGCCCTCGAGCGATGCCCTCAGGCATGGAAGTTACCCTGGCAATCTGCCAGGTCTTGAGAGTACAGGCTGGTGAGAAATCAGGATGCACATGGTGTGGATCAATAATCCAAAAATGTCTCTCTTGAGTTCCTCCAAATTTTCATAGTTCTGTCATGAAATCCTGAAAATTTACCTCCTTTGAGTCATGTGTAGAGTGAGTGGTGTCTTAGAACAACTTGGAGATCTTTTTAAAAATGTCGATTCCTGGGCCCCACTTCAGACCAATTGAATCTGAATCTCTGGAGGAAGGGTCCATGCACTGGTAGGTCTGAAAACTCCCAGGTGATTGTAAGGCTGAGAGTCAGAGCTCTAGAATCTAGAGATCACACTAAACTCTCCACAAGGATCTGATTTCTTTAATTTGTCTATTACAAACTCTGGCTTCAAATCCACTGTTTTTTATTGTTGTGGATGGCCCCCTTTTCTTCTGTTCAGATAAACCCAGTGGAAATATTTTACCTGCTCAGCCTCCTTGGTGACATTTAGTGTCCTTCCTTTCTTCCCTCCTCTCTTCCTTCCCTTTTCCTTCCCTTCCTTCCTTCTTCTTTCTTTCTTT